>NW_026726498.1:0-40507 GCF_029784015.1 Lycium ferocissimum
AAGTTTAATGGGATAGGGTGTCAATTATTAATAATTAAGATCCTATTTTAGTGGTAATCCATAAGTAAGTATATTATTCTATCTATATATTGTATATTGTATACTTTATATGTTTTTCTAGAGTACAATTGGTTGGCACATAAAGTAATGTATTCATATATTAGGTATAACGTAATATTAATATACTATATGCACAAATAATATCATTATGTTATGTACTATATATAATATACAAACTTAAATATACTAATTTCTACTATTATATTCACAAACATTTTGTTATCATCTTTTCAGTTTAATATACCAATTTGAATATACCATATACTTTCTAAGGTATATTTTCATTTACATTTCTTATACCATATTTCCATATATCATATCTTTTCATGTACTTTTCTTAATATTAATATATTCAAATAATTTCTTTTAGTCAAAAAAAATAATTGAATCATCATCAAGTGAATTAAAAAAAAAAAGAATAAAAAGGAGGAAACGAAAGGAAAAAAAAAAGTCTTTTTAAAATGGTAGATAGAATATGGTATTTGAAGTTAATTTTATTGTGTTTATTTGGAAAATTACATTCTAATGATTTTGAAAGAAGGAGAAAGTAAAAAGTGGATATGCATTAATGGTAGTAACTCAAAACTAAGTATTATTGATAGTTTAGGAATGTAAAAAATTATATTTTTGTAATTAAGAAGTTAAAATTTTGAATAAGTTATATTTATGTAATTTTTTTTAAAGTAGTTGTAATCTTTTTAATTACCATTTGAAAAAATTGCATTTGTGTGACTTTCCCTAGGGGAAAAAACATTATTGTTCCGTATTTTAAAAATATTTACAAAAGTTTAGCATCATTATTCAAATTACTAGCTGTCTCAACTATAATTTGATTCCTTCATATAATCCTTCTAAAAGTTAGAGAGAATCACTTTTCCTTCGTATATTTTTGCCCTAAAAATTAGCCCCATGAATTGCTTAAGCTACCAATTTCCACCCAAACTCTTCCCCAATAATACGTGTTTATTTATGCATCTTCTCTCTCAATAATAAGACTTCCCTCTCCCCCTGTCGCCATAGTTAATTAGTGATATTTAATTATATAAAAGGTTTAATAACGGAATCAATTATGTATTTATAAAATAATTTTAGTATACTGCAAATTCAATTAAGAATATTTAATTATTCAAATGGTATAAATATGTGTGTGTGTTTATTTATGCATCAATCATCATGTATTATACCATGTATGTATAACATATACATCAATAAAAATCATAACATAATTCAATTATACAATGTATATTAATACATTAGCATACCTCTCGAAAAATAAATTATACCATGTATATATAATATGTACATCAACATAAATTATGATATAATTAAATTATACAGTGTATATTAATACATTAGCATACCTCTAAAAAATAAATTATATCAGGTTTATATAATGAATAATATTACAAAAAACAATCTGCACGTCTATCTCATACAAATTTGTAAATACTTAATTTCAACTGAAATTCATAATATTACTGGTATAGTTGGTAATATATATATATATATATATATATATATATATATATATATATATATATATATATATACTAGTATATTAATAATATACATATATACATGAGTTTAAAAAAGAACGGAAAAAAAGTACCAAGATATACTAATCAATTGAAAAAAATGAAGAATTAGGAGAAATCAAATGCAACAACTTAAGATTCAAACATGCGAACTGCGATCTTTTAAACTTACCTTGTCGTCTTCCATTTTTTACAAAAATCTCATTTTCTCCATGTCAATAGTAAAAATATAGAAAAACTTTTGGCTTATGTGTTACTAATTTTAGCGAGAGAAAAGGGTTGAGAGTGGGGTTGGGAAGGGATTAATTCCTTAAAATTATCATTGTTCATAAATTTTTCTCGCCTCACCCATCAAGAACTTCACCAAAATCGCCATTAATTTTTATTTTAAAGCATATAGAGGCAGTGGGTTTGAAGAGGAGGAGAGAAAGAAGAGAGAGAGGGAATTTGAGGGTGAAAGAGAAAGTCAATTTCAAGGCTATACACGGTTGAAATTTGGAGTTATAGTGATGAGAGAGAAAGCATAATATATTTTTTATTTAAGGACAAAATTAATTCCTTAATTTATGGTGTTATTTTTGAAGAACTTTAAAAGTTATGCTATTTAGGTGGATAACTTTAAAAGCTTGACCCATGATATAATACATGATTGTTTAAGGGCCCATGTTTTTAAGAATATGTCCAAACCTATGTTTTTAAATCTTTTAACTCTTTTAAGTGTTAAGTGTAAACCTACTACTCACGTTAGAGTCTAATGTCTTTAACTTAAATTTTTAGCCTTTCTTTGTCAGCCATTTGATTTTAGGTTGTTTCTTCTTTTTTTTTTTTTTTTTTTTTTTTTTGAATTTATACCTTTCTTTTTTCTTGTCTGAATGGGTCCTAAACTTCTAATATTTTTCATATGAAAAGGACAGAGGTTGTAGATTTGGAGGTTCCTATAGAGGATACTCTAGTAATATTAGCATTTGCTGCAACTCAAGCACATGGTAATGCCCTAATACTTCTTTCGTGAGTAATCCTCCTAAAAAGCAGAAAAAGTGTTATATCCTGTGTTTTTGCACGTTCGGAAAATTTGGACATAATGGTGATTTGTAAGAACAAGGCCATGCTTTGATTTTATGTGGTGTGTATGTTGTTATTTATGGAAAATATTGACACGAGAACATTGGAGAAGGCCAAGTATTGGAATTTTGAAAATTAGTTTCGGGAATTTTAAAACAAGAATTTTAAGCGATTGGGCTCAAAGGAATAAAAGAGAAAATTTAGGCCCAAGTTTGGAGGTGGTGGCCGGCTAGGAGCCTTGGCCCAACCCATGGGAGTGATCATGTGATTAGCATGTGAGTTATAAAGAGAGTGTAATTATATACGTGGTCATCCATAGAAGTTTCAAGACAAATTGAGAAAGAGAGAAAAACAAGAACAAGAGCAAGCAAGGGAGGCCATTCGGCCAAGCCCTTCAAATTTTAGCTCTATAAAATCTTCCTCCAAAAATTATTTTCTTGTGGTATTTCCACTAATTCAAGGGTCCTTTACAACTTGGTGCAATTGTTTTGGAAGAAAGAGCACTTGTTTCTTCAAGTTGACAACTTGGTTAAGTGAAGAAGATTGTGGAAAAAGGTAAGAATTAATCCCTTTTATTATGTTATGAAGGTTTGTTTATGTTGTAGTATGTAGAAATGAGTAGAAATTATGGAAATATGGAAGTTTGCAAAGTGGGTATGCATATGTATATATGGCCGTGTATGTGTGTTAATGTATAAGCGAGATGAGTTGAATTTTATGTTGTATTCTAGTTGTGGTTGTGATGGAATTTATATTGGAAAACGAAAGTTGAATGAATTTTGATTGAAAGTTGGAGTCTTGGCCGTGTAGTGCCTAGTGAGGAAATGGGCATGAATTAATTTTGTTTAACATGTTAGTTGTGTTGTTGTGATCCTTATAATGCAAATGAAGGTAAAATGGTTTAAGTTGGCATTGAAATGGAATGTAGAAGGTTATGTCATTTTAGAATGATTTTATGATACTATGGAAATGAAGTGGTTAAGGTGCAAATATGATTATTGCTATTGATGAAATGGAATATGGGAATATGTTATGAATATGTATGTTGAAGATTAGAAGTTTCGGATGAAGTATGGTTTGATGAAAATTTTGTATATTTTGTAGAATAACGAGAAATGTGTCCGAATCGTATTTGAATGGCCTTGAATTAGAGAATGAATATGAAAATGTTGATATTAGTTTGAAAGTGTGAAGTTGGAATCGAAGTTGTTACGTTATGAAGAAAAAGGGACTATTTATGTTATAATGTGTTTTATTGAAGATTGATGTTGCTAGTGTTGTTATTGGTTTGGTTGCCGATATTTCGAGCGAGTCATGTTCTCGGGCAGCGAATTTATAGGGGAAGTGTCGCCCAAATTTCGTAAACAAGAAAGGGCCAAGAATGAGTCCCTAAAGGCTTATAACTTACAATTGGTAGTTGTGACCATTTTTGCATTCTAGACGCAACGGGATTTGAGTTTAAGCGAGCGTAAGGCGTCCACAAGGTATGTAAAGCTTACCTATTCTTCATATGGCATGTCCTAGACCTATTAGGCCGAAAACGGAACCTCGGGGATAATTCTGCTCTTGGAAATCCGAGTTTGATTTTGCGTACTATTCATTCAGCGCAATTGAACTATAATCCTTATATTTGGCTAAAAGAATGCTTACACCTTGGTAACTCTCGCAAATGTATTTGAATCACTCCGAAAATCTTATGAATAACCTTTGGGAGCCTAATGTTCGTAATTTATGTTCGCCGCCTCGACTTGACCCGAGGTGGGCCCGCAAGTCCCGAGACTTCCTTTATTTGATCTGTTTGACCGCCGTATGATATGAAAAGGAAACGTTCGCCTATGACTATAAAGTCCGTTTGAAATGTCCTATGATGTTATTTGGATGTTCCTCACTACGAACGATACTAAATTTTTCGAGAATAACCTATGATGTTTTTTTTCAAAAAAATTGATAACTCAAAAGTCTGCGATTTCTGTATATTAATTTTCGATTGACTCGATACTCATTCTGAACCCTCTGTCACTAATGGATATGTACATAAATTACGTGCCGAGTTTTGGAATTTACTGTTAATATGCATATAGTTTCTGCACTATTTCGCTCGTGCCAATGGTTATGATTTCGTTCGCGGCACCGGGCCGGTTTTTGTGATCGTGCGCTTTATGACATATTCGGCAAGTATGATGTGTTACGGTTTCGAGACCGCCATAGGCGTGGCCGGTTACCGTTTATGGTGTTATGATGTGATATGGCATCCGATCCGTTCCGATGATTTGATGTGTGTGATATTATGACGTGTTCGGAGATGTACGGAGATTTGAAACTTCTGAGTATGATGTGTTGTGGCACCGGCGTCGGGGGGTGACCACGTTCCCGAGCCCTATGCATGATTTTTATTTGCATTCTCGTACATTTGCATTTCGCACAGTTCGATCCGTTACTTCGTATTTGTTTTCGTATCCTCTCGACTCCTGGGCTATGATTTGGATTACTCGTACCTCCTCGCTTTACATACTCGCATTTTTCCGCACCGACCCCCTTTCTTCGGGGGTGCGTTTCATGCCGCGTGTACGTACGCTCGGTTGGGCAATCCTCCGGCTTAGGCTTCCTATTCGCTATTCTCGGGAGTGCTCCCTCGATCCGAGCCCATATTTGGTATATATTCTCGTTATGCATACTTTGTACACTTGTGATGTTCGGCACGGCGGGG
This sequence comes from Lycium ferocissimum, assembly GCF_029784015.1. NCBI lineage: Eukaryota > Viridiplantae > Streptophyta > Magnoliopsida > Solanales > Solanaceae > Lycium > Lycium ferocissimum. The sequence goes on from NW_026726498.1 coordinate 5,365, forward strand.
CCCCGTCCCGTCATATGTTCGTATGTTTGTCCGTTCGTATGTCCGCAGAGACGTAGTCATATTTGTGGGTCATGGGTCCGGTCTCGTTCGTATGTGATTCGTTTTGCGTCCTTAAGCGGCCCGTATGCTATTATGGCCGACATGGCCCATATGTCCGTATGTATGTGTGTGTGTCCGGGCGATGTGCATTCCGCCGCGGTTTTGATTTTGATCCGATGATTTACGCACGGCGGCGATGGACGCATTCGTTTACGTATTTGTATGACATCCGCTATCGGTTATCGGTACGAATAATATCGTTAAAACTGGATATGCCCTAATATGACAATCTGGTTCGTAAGTTTGTTTGGGTGCCTAAGTAGGGCACCAGTCACGGCCCACGGGGCTGGGTCGTGACAAAAAGAATAACTCCTTGTAGTCGAGACCCTAGCCTTGAGGATAATGATAGAAAAACATCTGAAGTTTTGGATCATTACACAAAGTTTTTTTAATAAAATGGGAGAATTGAGGGGCAAAATGCAAGTACTGTCCCAAAGTTTGGGATCATTACACAAAGTTTTTTTATTTCATATATTTTCATTTTCATTTTAGGTAGTCTTTATGTTTAATTAATATATATGTTTGTAACAACAACTAAAAACTCCTATGCTCTACTTTATTTCTAGGTATGTGTATTAAGATGACAAAAATGGTACAAAACTAAGTTAGTTTTTAGCTCTATATGTAATAATTTGGCAATTTTGAGTAACTTGAGTACTACACTATCACTAGTAGTGAAAATGTTTCTATGATGTATGTCCCACCTTAAATTATAAATAAAAGCTATCGTTTGAATTAAAAAAAAAAAAAAAAAGACATGTCTTTTTCAACTTTTTAATATTTTACTGATAAGTCTCATGACTGCTAGTCATAAACTGAAAAATCAAACCAAACCGACAATAACCGAACCGGTGGTTATTATTTATTTGGTTTGGTTATGATTTTAGACATTTAAAAACCGACTAAATTGATTTGGTTATGATTTTAATCAATAACGGACTCAAACCGAAGCATGAACACCTCTAACTGAAACTACATGTAAACTGGAAGAACTATGAGAACTCAATTGACATGAAAATGACAGATTAGGTGGCTACATGTAAACTGGAAGAACTATGAGAACGACAATAACTGAACCGGTGGTTATTATTTTATTTGGTTTGGTTATGATTTTAGACATTTAAAAACCGATTTAATTGATTTGGTTATGATTTTAATCAATAACGAACCTAAACCGAAGCATGAACACCTCTAACTAAAACTACATGTAAACTGGAAGAACTGTGAGAACTCAATTGACATGAAAATGACAAATTAGGTGGCTACATGTAAACTGGAAGAACTATGAGAACGACAATAACCGAACCGGTGATTATTATTTTATTTGGTTTGGTTATAATTTTAGACCTTTAAAAATCGATTAAGTTGATTTGGTTATGATTTTAATCAATAACGGACCCAAACCAAAGCATGAACACCTCTAACTAAAACTACATGTAAACTGGAAGAACTATGAGAACTCAATTGACATGAAAATGACAGATTAGGTGGCAAAAAAGCAAAATCATTTCTCAATTTGTGCGTGTCATACTTTTAGGAGCCATGCTAACCTTCCCTATATTCTTCCAATTTTGTCAAATGTCACCAAACGGACAAAATGTTCCGCAATATAAACTCAGTTACGAAACTCTTCGATGTGGGAGAAACAGCTTTGCTTCTTGGTTGCCTCTTTTCGCTGGCACGGGCCTGGACTCAATTTTTTTTTTTTTTTTCCATTCATTCTGAACTAACTCTACTAAGGCCTCCTTAATTGAACAAAAGTAGAAAATTGAAATAAAAAGTGGTTTGTGGCCATCTATGTGTTAGGCAGATAAATCAAATTTGTTTTTTTCAAAAGACCTTATAATTCATCTTTAAAAAGACTATCATAAAACTTATTCAAAGTCAAACTCACCAAAGACTAGATCAATTGTACTTGTGCATAATATAAAGAGATTTTTGGCTCTCCTTCTTTATTGAGCGATAAAGTAAAAATCATCCCCTTAATAATTTAGGTTCTATAGGCAAATGTACATGGTAATTAATGTCTTAATTGGCATCATTTGGAGTATAAATTAAACCCAAGTGTGTGACATAGTGGTCAACGAGTGAATTGGAAATCGTGAGGTCTCAGGTTCATTTATATACGGAGGCAAAAATTACTAGGTGGTTATGTTTATTTAATATGTATAAATATAATACGTAAACAGACCCTCAAACTTGAGCCTCAGTTGACAAGTATGCCCTCTAACTTTGGGTGTGCATAAATAGGCACCTCAACTTGTCTCAACTTTATTAGTTGAACACTCCAACGTACAAAATGATCATCTAGGCACCTCTAAAATTTATGTGCCACGTCAGCATTTGTGTTTACGTGTTTAACTTTATGCAAGTTGAGGTGCCTAATTGTGCACACCTAAACTTAGAGGGCATACTTGCCATCTGAGATCAAAGTTGAAGGCCCTTTTATGCATTATGCAAAACCTATTGTGATTCAGAACTAATAAACAAAAAATCTCGGCCTGACCTCTATTTATAAGTTGCAAAACCATAAGTTGATATCATGGGTTAATGGGTGATCCATCAACTTATGACTTTTACCTTATTTTAACTTATAAGCATGCTCACGAAACACACGTAGATAAAACAAAAAGTTTTTTATAAACTAATTTGGCCATCTTCAAACGCTTAGCCAAACACTTTGGTAGTCTATTCGTAGCGCATTAGTACATATTTAATTAGTCCCATTTGTCAAAATTTTCTACTAATTTTATTCCAGCAGCCAAGATTGAATTCTGGGACCCTCCTGCAATTTTCTCTTCTTCTTTTTTTTTTTTTTTTTTTTTTCTTCCCCCTCAAAGAACTTACTACTATCTTCAAATTCAAACTTGGCGAGTGGCAGCCCAGTGACAAATTTGCCTAATTTTTACTTTGACTTCAAAGTTCCTTATAACAAATCAGTACTAATATATATCTACCTAATCAAAAGTTCTATTACTATAAAAATACCACTAGAAAAACTAAAACAAACATAAACAAGCTCATAACATATTCTTTCACTAACTATTGCTTGCTAAAAATCCTGCGTATATTGCCTTTGTGCTCCGCCAATATCATTAGAAGGATGAAGGGGACAATTTCAGATGAGATAGAAGTGAATGTGCCTGCAAATGTAGCATGGGAACTCTATGGCACATTGCATCTATCTAGGTTCATTGTGCAAGAGTTGCCTACTCTTCTTAACAAAGTTGATGTAATTGAAGGTGATGGTAGTACTGGAACAGTCCTCAAAATCACTTTTCCTGAAGGTACGTAAGGCCATATCATAATCTCAAACACTGACGTTTACAAAGATTTTCCGTGTTTTATTTACATATCTCATGTGTTGTCTTTTTATTGACTTTGTAAAAAAACTACTACTATCATATAGCTAGAATCACACTTGTAACAGACTACAAAACTAAATCTCTCGTGTTAATAGAGATATAATACTGGATCATTCCAGTGCTTCAGGTACTATGGACCCCAATCGAAATCATCCAATAAAAAATTGTATAAGACCTTAGTGATTAACCCAGCGTGTGGGATGTAAACAAAATGTTTCATTTATTTGGTGATCAAACATCTGGTCATAAAGGGGCATCATTTACTTAATTAAATATGTTTACTATATATTGATATTTTTTTTTATTTTTTTTTGTTAAAACAGGTACTCCAGGAGTACCTTATTTCAAGGAGAGATTCAACATAGTGGATGATGAGAAAAGATACAAGCAATCACAGGTGATTGAAGGTGGATATGTTGATCTTGGCTATACTTTTTATGGAATAAGGTTTGAGGTGAATGAGAAGGATGAAAATTCATGCATTACAAAGTTTACAGTGAGTTATGAAGTGGAAGATGTGAAGCTTGCAAGTCATGCATTCACAATGGTTGAGCCATTGCAGACTGTTATCAGATCCGCCAAGACTTATTTGACAAACAAAACATATAATTGAGTCCCTCAAGTCATATCATTTTAATTGAGAAGACCAAATTTCTATTTTTTATTTCCATCAAATTCAACAGTACTTCAGCTGGCTAGACTAAAGAAAGCTACATTTATGCAATGCAAAAATAACATTATCATCTTCTTGTTAGTTTGTTGTCCATTTTTCCTATTTTAACTTGGATATCCCTCTTTGCTGAGTATCGCTCAAACGGAGCTTCATTAATCTGTGAATTTCAGTGAGCCTTTTTTTTTTTTTTATGACTGAGAAATTCATCTGGAGCGGATCCTCTGGACCAATCGCAACCGAAGCTCGGGCATGATGGGTCCATCCCTATACCTTTCTCCACTTAAGTACCAGAGTTAGTTGCTTGGTGCAGGGCTTGGACCTATGACTTAAGATACAAGTCCCTCTGTTTGCCAATTGAAGTTATAGATAAGAAATTCCTCAAGTAACCTACCTAAGAATTGTCTAACGATGAGCAAACAATGAACAATCCACATGGATATAGGAAAACATATGAGAACGATAAATGAATGTCACAAAAAGAACATTTTCTGAGACACATTATTTTCCATGTGTAGCGAACTAATTCATCGTATTTTATCCGTAGCTATTGAAAAAGTAAACTAGATTCATCCGAAGTACATGAATTTACCCAGGTCATGTATTAGGAAATTAATGCTAAGATGCATGAATTCTTCAATTGATGAACTAGGGAATAGGAAAAGTTTAGGCTAAAATACAGTAGATATGTTAGAAGAATTCCTATAAATATCTAAGCACAATAATTCTCTGTCCAAAATCAGATAACCACACCACGTATGCATAAGCATAACCATGCTATACCCATCTGATATAATTAGAACAAACCAAAATAACTCCCACTCTATAATCACTTTATCCTGCCCATTCCAAGTAATTAAACTGAATTTAAGCAAAGAACTAAGTACCAAACAGAAGTCAGCCTTTATAGTTGCCTTTTTTTTCTTTAATTTCTAACACCAAACAACAGAAATGTTCTTTTAAATTTTATCACTTCCTTCTGATTAAACGTTAAATTATATGTTCACAACATTTATTACCCAATTTGGGAAGTATTTGACATGTAAATTGACATACAATTATAAAAAGAGAAAGCCTTTGCCATTTGAGCTAAATCTTGCAAGCCCCAAATTGCTCACAAAATATAAGAATCTCAAATACAATCTTCATTATACACTTTCGAAACTTAAACTTTGCAACAGCATAATCATCGTTTTCAAACACTAGAAAACGAAAACTGACCTCCGGTAAAATTTCAACATAATAGGACGAGAAAAATGAAAAAAATACTCCCTCTGTTTCAGTTCATTTGTGTTACTTTCCTTTTTAGTCTGTTTTAAGAAAAAATGCTTCTTTCCTTTTTTGACAGCTCTCATGTTCAAGACCACATGATTAAAGGTCACTGTGGTACACATCTTTCATTTAGAAACATAAGATTCGGAAGTTATTTTTACTTTCTTAAACTTCATATCAAGTCAAAAACCACACAAATAAATTGAAACAGGGGAGTATTTTTTTACCGAAGCATCACCGCAGACGATCGGAAAAGTAAACTAACCTCAGGTAAAAAATTTGACTTAATAGGAAGAGCAAAAAAGTTTTTTTTTTTTTTTAACCGGAGCATCACCACTGATGATCGGAAACGGACCTTATTGGGAAAAAAATTTGGACCATTTCTCGATTTGTGCGTGTCATCCTTGCGCAGGGGCCATGCTAATCTTCTCTGTATCGTTCCAATTTTATCGGATGTCCCCGAAGGGACGGATGGTACTATTGATGATGCGCAATATAAACCCAGTTACGTAGCTTTCTGCATTCGATGTGGGAAATATAGCTTGCTTAGTTAGCTGTCTTCGCTGGAACGGGTCTAAATTCATTCTTTCTTCTTTTCAATTTAATCTGAACGAAGCCCAGTTGAGCCTGGACTTAATCGTAATGGGCCAGCCTCTTTCTTATCTTACTTCACTGAACAAAATGTATTTGCTGGGGTCATTTGCGCTTTTGTCTGTATTTTGTGCTGGTCTTTAATTTTTGCCCTTCAAATGGGTTGGTCTTTAAATTTTGTCCTTCTAAATCGAACTTATGCCTATAGGGACATAAGGCGTTATAATATCACAAGTTTTGTCAGCGCCCTTGTTAACTTATGGGCCTACATGCATAAGTTCGATTTTGAAGGGCCCATTTGATGGACAGACCGTGCAATTACTTCCTTTTTATGCTACGATATAATTTTGTTCTCCATCCAGAGGAAAATGCTAAAAAGGAATTGAGTGTATTTGGGAAGGTGATTTTTGGTCTTCCCCTCGAAGATTGAGAGAAAAAGTTTAAAGAAAAAAAAAAAAGATGTAACATGTTTTGATTGTACAAGTGTAGTTACATAATTAATCGTTTTACTAGGTAATTAAAATACATGTACATATATAAGACATTAATTGTTACAAGTTATTAAGTATTTAAAACACATACTTCTTAAAGTATATGTGTAAAGCGCCAAAGCGCCTTTAGGCTAGCTCGGTTCTCTTATTCCTCGGTCCGATGTACTTGAGATTTTGGATCTTCTAATTATTGCAATTGCCTTGCTTCTAGTATTTCCAATCTGAAAAAAATATTAACCATAAGTGTAGTAGTCAACTTGGGATCTCATGCATGATCTGTTAAACGCTCGAGATTAAATGAAGCTCGTTTAAAAGGATCTTGTAGTGAAAAAACTATCAAAATGGTTTCGCACCTCCATAACAAGCTCACTCTTGCTAAATGTTTGATCAATACGTTATTTATCATGCTATGAACAATATAATCATTTGCTTGGCCTACCGAGTAGAGCTCGATAGCGGATTGAGGACTATATTTTTTTTGGATAGCTTATACCAACCTAATTTTAGACTCCTTTTTTCATACTCAAGTGCAAATTGAAAAACTTTTCGAAGCTGCACTTGTGGACAACGATTATTTTCGTAAGTTTTTCTTTCATGTATGCAATCCCACACAATTCAATAACAAAAAGCAAATCAAAATAATTGATTCATTCAGGTGAAAATCAAGAAAATTTTATTTTTTTAGTTTATATTTGTTATAATTGATAGCTTAAATTCAGATAAATTGTATCTCGTAAAATAATAACTTATATCGTAAAAAGGTATTCAATATCTTTCCACTCAAGTGAATATAACACAATTGATGATTTCTTCATTTTTTTTTATTTTTTTTTTTTATTTTGCAACAAAAGAATATGTGGCTTTGGAGGTTCAATTAATAGACTTCTAAAATTATAATTTTTTTAGTACTATCAACATTTAATTGTTTGGATGAATAGTTATTTATAACTTCTACTTTGGAATATCTAATTTCATATCATATGCAAATTTTTGCAATTTCTATTAATTGAATGAATATTTCAACATCATATATAGTGCATTTCTTAAACTTACTTTTACAATTGATAAATTTATAAACTTAGATATATTATCGGGACATATATCTTGGATCATCCTTATATTTAGTACGGTATGTTGAGAGCCTGTTTGGATAGGCTTATGTTAGGTGCTTTTAAGTCAATAGCTTTTAAGCACTTTTGTAGTATTTGGGTAAAATAAAATAAAAAAGAAAAGGACACTGTGTGTCCGCTCAGCAAAACTAATCCCACATTTAACTATTGTTTGGGCTTAATCCCACTAGGTGTCCGGTCGACCCAAATTAATGCCAAAAAATGGCCGGTCGGCTCAAAATAATGCCAAGGCTAGCTGGCCCAACAGCCTAGGCGCTTAAAAATAAAAATAAAAAGATTTTTTGTGGCAACTAAGTTACACAAAAACGCGTCACTGAAAATTGCTACAACATATATACATATGTTGGAATTATATATACACTTTATATACAAGAATTATACGCTTTTATATACATACGCTGGAATTAATCATACATTTATTACACATAAATTATACGTTGATTATATATTTATTATACATATATTATACAATAATGATATGATATTTATTTTTAACATATACAATAGTGATACATATTATATACCACAATGATATGATTTTAATAATACATTTTTTATACGTATGATATACTTTCTATACAAGACTGATACAGTTTATATACACATGTTGAAATTATATATACACTTTTTATACAAGAATGATACAGTTTATATAGACATGTTGGAATTATATATACGCTTTCTATACAAGAATGATACAGTTTATATACATATGATACATTTTATATACATATACAATGTGGATACATATTATATACACATGATACGACATTCTATACATATGATATATTTTATATACATATACGACAGTGGTTACATATTATATACACATATGATATAGTTTCTATACATCAAAGCTTTTCGTCTACCGCAATGGCGTCTTCATATGAATCCTCTGCCATTTTCATAACCTGTAGCTCACAAAAAACGACAATCATATGTTGCCTTTCGTACGTGCTCCCTTATGAACTGTTGATTTTTTATCTTTTGCACTTGTTCGTATATTTTACTCATTCTTCCTTTTGTTTATTTTATACTATTTTATTTGCATCCTTCAATCTGCTTATTTAAAATTTGGAGCAACATGGCTCAGATATTACTTTTGGTTTGTCAATTGCCGAGTTTTTGATCTTTGATGAGGTAAACATTTTCCCGTAAAAAATAATCGTATTAAATAAAATTGAAAGGCGTCCTCTCAAGGCATCAAATAAAATTGGAGAAGAAGGTGGAAGAGGAAAGAGGAGGAGAAGGTGGAAGAGGAAGAAGAAAAATGGAGAAGGCAGAAAAAGAAGGGAAAATGACTAACGACTGGAATTTTTTTGGTGGCTATAATTTGGATTTGTACAAAGTTAGGCCATTGAGTGGGATAAGTTTGGGCCGACCGGCCATTTGTGTCCTTTCCCCAATAACAAAGTGCTTTTAAGAACTTATTTTTAAGTTGAAATGACAAAAATAAGTCAAAAGCCATAAGCTAGAATTTCTAACTTATGGCTTATAAGTCAAAAGCCATAAGCCCATTCAAAATGGCTTTAAATCATTTTTTCCAAAAAAAAAAAGAAAAAAAATTCTTAAACACTACTCCCTCCATCCCAATTTATGTAATATAATTTGACTAGGCACATGAGTTTAAAAAAGAAATGAAGACTTTTGAAACTTGGGGTCTAAAACAAGTGATAGATATTTGTGTGTCAGTAAATCATTGCATTAGGGGTAAAATGAGAAGTTTCAAATTAAATTATTTATATATATATATATATAGATATGTATCATTCTTTTTGGAACAGACTAAAAAGGAAAGTATATCACATAAATTGAGAGAGAGTATTAATTATTATAATTAACCTACATCATCTCGGACATTGTTTTGGATTAAATGATTAGTTTAAATTCTCCATTTAGAAACATAAATATCTCCTCATTATTTTGGTTTTGAAAGTTCAATTATTGTTTCTTTTAGGAAAAAAAAAAGTTTAATTATTTAACTATTTAAACCCTAGAGTATTCCAATTCCCGGAAAATTTTGATTTCGTTTGGGGCTCCAAATCCCAGAGAAATAAGGATTCGTTTGGACATATCAGTATAAAAATGTCATCTTCGTGACAATTCCACATTAAACTAGATGATGATAGCCCGTGCTAGCACGGGCCCAATACAAAAAATAGTATCACACTTTTTTTTTAATCTGTCTAAAAAAAATGATATATTTTTATGTTTAGAAATCATTTAACTTGAAACTTCCCCTTTTACCTTTAATGAAATGATTTAAATCCATACAAATATCTATGATTTATTTTAGATCACAAGTTTCAAAAATCTTTCCTTTCTTTTTTAAACTTCGTGCATAGTCAAACTATGTCACATAAATTAGAACAGAGAGAGTACCTTTTAGTAATATAATTATGGAATTTTTACATAGAAAGTATTATAATTCAATTAATTGAAAATATTAATAAATTATTTTACTTAGTCCGCTTCTCCCATATATGACTTTTCTGATTTGGTTCTCCAATTGAAAGATTTGAAATACACCTTCTCCTACTGAGTTTTATGTCATCATCTTTTTCTACTCAACAACACTGAAAAGTGCTTTCATGTGTTAGCATCTATTGTAGTCTTAAATTATTAAGTATAAACCAACTTCATCATTTTAAGAAAATATGTGTATACGTTTCTTGACTGTTTATATTTCGTCTTCTTAATGTTATTCCTCATTATTTGTGTGAGACGTATGTGTCTAAAATTAGTGCATTTTTATCCTTACCCAAAGGTATAAGTTTTAAATCTTTTGGTTTTATGACTTCTTTAGCGGTTTTTGTGTTCAATTTAAATCGTTATTTCTTTTTTCCTGAATTTCTCTTCTTTAAATTTTCTCTAAGCGTACTTTTACCATTTTCTGAACTTATTATCATTATTTAAATGTCCTATTTTTTTTCTTCTGCAATTATCTCCTACTTCTTCACGTGGACCCCACCTTAATTTTTTTTTTTTTACTATTGGGTTGTCGACGATCAGGGGCGGACCTATGTGTATTTTGGAGGTGCTCTAGCACCCATTAAACCCGAAGTAGATTAGGTATAGTTATATAAGAAATATATGAAATTTAGTTATAAATATTAAAAAAGCACCCTGGAAATTAATAACATAGTTGGGTGCTTTAGTTTCCAGGCCGGAAGCACCCACGACCCTTAAATCTTGGGTCCGCCACTGTCGACGATCCCACCCACTCTTCTATAATAGTTAAAATTAAAAAGTGAGGTCTAATTTATGTTTTAATATCTTTAAGCTAAACAGATCCTAGACTAGACATCAGACACCCATTTAATTATTATGAAACTTCTGTGGAAATTGTGAGATTTAAACTGTTTTGGAAAAAATAATTCAAAGTTGTAGCAAGTCAAAATTGGTTAGGATTTGATATTTTAATTCATGTCTAGTTAGGATTATAGTCAAATTTATATAGTTGTAGGTTTTCCAGTTTTATATTCAAAACTAATCTCTATAAACGTGTAGTTGCACGTTATTCTCAGACAATCTCAATCATAGTAAAAAGTATTGGATAATATTATTTGTAATTATATATTTATTTTAGGACAAAGGTGCAAATATACCCCTCAACTTTGCGATTTATAGTAGAGATATCTCTCGTTAAAATAGTAGTGCAGATATACCCCTGTCATTACACAAATGGTGCAAATATACCCTTTTTGTGATGAAATTTTTTAAAAAATCATTATCTTATTTTTTTAATTAAAAATATGTCACGTGACTTTAAAAAAAATAAGTCTACTCATTTTTTTAAAACCACGTGACAATTTTTTTCTTATGGGTTGTCTGGTTTATTTAAAAGATATCTCTGTGGCTCTAAAAAAATAAGTACTCATTTTTTAAACGAACCGTTACCCGACCCATTAGAAAAAAATTTACCACATGGTATTAGAAAAATAGTCTACCAAAAAAATGAGTAGACTTATTATTTTAAAACTTGTGGCATTTTTTAATTTCTTAATCCATTTACTGTCCACGTCTAAGTATATTTTAACTAAATCATATACATTGCATAAACGTTGGTGAGGACACTATTAAAATGCAATTTACTATGCCAGGTGCTTAATGTTGACGGTGTATAAATTTACACTATTTGATCAAATATGAACATAGCCTAATTTAATTTGTACAAGTATTTATATGTTCGATTCACAAGAAAGATCTAAAATTAGAATTGGAACTTGGAAGTCATTCCAATTATATTCCTTCGTCCAAGTGAGATTACTATTTAAATAAGGCCAATACGGCCACCGGTGTTATTTCCTTATCTAAACGTGAAAGCTTATAGCCTGTTTGGCCAAGCTTGTAAAATTAGCTTATTTTAAAAAATACTTTTCAAAAAAATATTTTTGGCGAAAATTAGTTTGTGTTTGACCAATTAATTAAAGAAAATATTTTTGAGCAGCAATTAGTATTTGATCAAGCTTTTAAAAAGTGCTTCTGTTTGTATTTTTCTCAAAAGTACTTTTCAAAAAAGTGCTTTTTAAAATCAGTTTTTTTTTTAGCTTCCAAAAAGCTAACCTCATTATTCCGCAAAAACACTTATTTTCTCTCAAAAGCTTGGCCAAACACGTCACCTTTTTTCAAATAAGCACTTATTGAAAAACTAAGTACTTTTTGGGGGGAAATAAGCTTGGCCAAACAGGCTATTAGTTAGATTGGCACTCAAATTTAAGAAGTAGTGTTTGTTTACGATCCTATTTTCAAACGTGTATTTTTTTTATTCACTAAAATAGCGAATGGAAATATGATAAAGTTAGACTAAAAGAGTATAAAAGCCGTTTAATATTTGAAGGGTATTTTGGTCAATCAACATTTATATTCAACAACAACAACAACCCAGTGGGGAGGATAGAGTGTACGTAGACCTGACTCCTACCGATGTAGGACGGCTGTTTCCGAAAGACCCTCGGCTCAATAGAAAGCATAAAAAGAGGTCAAACATGAATCAATATTTATATTCATGCTTTTAAAATAATATAGATAGATAGGTTTCATATTAGTATAAATAAGATGCTGCTAGCTATTCTCATAACCAGACATATTGTGGAGATTGTATGAATAAAATATTTTCCTTCAGAAACTAGGTTTTGTTTAGCGGCCCCGAATCCTATAGAAATTAGGATTTGTTTCTCACTATAAGTATCTCATCTTGGTGACATAACTCTCTATTGAAACTGAAGTTAGGTTCTGTTTAAATTATACTGTATAAGCTAAGCATAGAGGAAATTTGAGTGTTATAATGAAACGTCCACGAATATTGTGTGATTATAAAGGCGTTGATCTGTCTGAGGATATTATAATGGAGATATTGCGTTGTTTGCCTTCAAAATCACTAGCAAGGTTTAAATGTGTATCAAAGTGTTGGCAAAAATACATTGCTGATTGTCGTTCTCAACGATGGAGACCTCAACCTGATTTCATCGGTTTCCTTCATCAATCTTGGAAGACCCGTAAACGTTCTCAAATCCGTTTCTTCTCCGAATCAAACGAATCCAATAATAATCACATTGATTTTGGATGAGTCAGTGAATTTTCTTAGCAGGAGAGTGTATATTGTTGCATCATCCAACGGTTTTCTTCTTTGCACTAAACATCGAAAAAATACAATGGCTTATTATGTTTACAATCCTGCCACTAGGCAACATCTGGCTCTCCCCAAAACTTTACTCTGCATGAATGATGACCTAGCTGTTGGATTCATTTGTAACGTAGATGATCGTAATAAAGATGTCATCTCATTTACTATAGTTCGTTATCAGGGGCGGATCCAGGATTTTCATCCAGGGTGTTCGGAAAAAAAAAGAAGCTAAATATACTTAATGTAATTTTTTGCCGAGGTGTTCGAAGTTAATATATGCACATAAATACAGAAAATTTACCCTATATATACACTGTAATTTTTTGCCGAGGGTGTTCGGGTGAACACCCTCGGTTGGCTGTGCATCCGCCACTGTTCGTTATGAAATACCTCGCCATTGGGGTGAGTTACAATACGGTGTAGCAATTGAAAGTTTCTCTTCTGAGACTAATGTGTGGACTGACAATATTGTGGATCTTGATGAACCTCTTAGATACCTTTTTAATTGGAATTTGAAATCGAAATCTTCGTCATCATTGCCGTCAGCTGGTGTCATCGATAGAGTATTCTGTTGGCTTGATCAAGCTGGAACACGGATCACTGCTTATGATAGTGTCTACAATTGTTTCTGGGCTTTGGAATTGACTGAAGAGATGGAGCTTGCTTTGGAATTGACTGGGTCGTATAGAACCAGTTGTTTCCTTGGATTATCTGGTGGAGCTTTCTATTTTGCATTCAATTCCGGGGAAGGAATCACTGTGTGGAAACTCGAGAGCGATATTCGTTGTCGAGATGCAGTATGGGTCAAGAAGTATAGTGTGAATGTCGCCGCCACAGTTCTGCAGTGCCCGGAGGCGTTTGGGCTTGGAGGCGACACTCTTCGTGTAGAGGCTTTTGGACTTAAAGGCTCTCTTCATATCGACGTGCAGAACATGGTCATTCATCCTGTTTTTCCGCACATCTTTTATTTGGATGTAAGAGGCAAGGTTATTTCTTATGACTTGGAAACGGATATTGCAGAACTCGTGTATGATTTTAGAGAACCTTGGTGGAGAACACAGCACTACAAGTTATTTCCTTATGAGTGGCATCAATGGCCACGACTTCTGTAGACTATCAAGTAGTGATGTTGGGTATTACCTATTAATTTGTACTTCTTTTAGTGACAATTTCTGAGTATTCTATTATAATTTTGTCTGGACTTCTCTCTTTTCATTTCAGCTAAATCCTTGATTTGATTGTACTCTATTTTGAAAGTTCTAAAAGAAGAATTAGTCTAGAATAAGAGCCTTAGCTTCTCAACAATAATAAAACAGTAAGAGCTTAGCTTCTTTTTAGATTTCTACTACACGAGGACGTGGCTCGGAAATACACTCAGAAAGTTGGTTGAATGGATAGTAGGGAAAAGATTGATCATTTTTGTACAAACATCTTTCTCTGTCCATAAACTGTTGTGAAATGCTTTACTTGAGCCAAGGGTCAATTGGAAACAGCCTTTCTACCTCCACAAGGTAGGGATAAGGTTTGCGTACACCCTACCCTCCCTAGACCCCACCTGGAGGGTTACACTGGGTATGTTGTTGTTGAGTTTTATATCTCTCTGTTCATACCTTAGGCTTTTTGTCACTTGCCTAAAAGGTTGATAAGAAAGATCACATAAAATCCCGTCACACTATCCAAACCATAAACATTGTCTGTAGTACAATGAACATCAGGTTATCTGGTAGTACATTAACCAAATGAGTAGATCAGAGATCAGATTAGCTGAAAAGGCCCCTCAGCTCTTCCTCATTTATATTCTCTCCAAGTTTATCTTTAGCATTCTATTAAAACACTAAAAATAGATAAGTTGACACAGAAAAAACACAAACGATACTATACAAGGTGCATTAATCTTTAGAAAGAACACATACTGCACAAATGCTACATTTACTAGCCGTATAAAAGCATGAACTGTCCCAAAAATATCAGCAGTAACAGTTCAAAAAGATCACAGAAGCACATGTACAAAAAGATCATTAGGAAATACAGGTACTACTATACTGAAGGAAGTCTAGTTCAACCAGCAAAATGTAATATTGGCTTCAGATCCATGGGTTGTATTTGGAACATGTAGTGCATTCAACTTTTATCTCCTGTTAGAGTTGACGAAAGTTCCAATTTAGGCTGCGTGCAATATACCGTTGTAGACCGGTTCTTCCCTGGACCCCGCGCATAGCGGAACCGGGCTGCCATCCATTTTTCCATATATGTATTGTCTCGACTAAATTGGAATTCGGGCCGAAAATTGCCACATTGAGGGGTAAAGCACTCCCTAACAAAGACGACTTTATATTCAGGACTCGAACATGACTAGTTAAGGATGGAAAATACTTACCACTTCATCACAAATGGACATTAACAAATGTTTCAATCTAAATTTATAAGTTCACGACGTGTGTCTTTTAGATAAAGTTTCCGCTTAACCGCATTATTATGGGAAAATGATCAAATTTACCACTTCACTTTCAGATATTGTCTATATTTAACCTCTGTTATACTATCCGACCAAATTTATCCCAACTGTTATACTATCCAGTCAACTTTACCCCTAATACTAGGAAACCTTTTAAAACACCTCCAACTAAGGGCGGGTGTTCGGTTCTTTGGTTCGATTTTTTCAAACTTCGGTTCGGCTATTTCGGTTTCAGTTTTTTGAAGGTGGACACCGAACACCGAACCCAACTAGTTCGGTTCGATTCGGTTTCGATTTTTTTAAGTTCGGTTCGGTTCTGTTTCAGTTTTTTCAATTCGGGTTTTTTTATATGATATTAGAAGCGATTCCATTTACACTAATTCATATTCTCAAAAGCAATAAAACATAAAACTGATAAATTGAAATCAAAATCAAACAAACAAGATACACAAGAATAAAAAACCATAACTATGATATAGGATTACTAGGTGTTATATACATATAGTAAGAATAATTAAGAAAACACATAAAGGACATACATTAATCCTAAAGAGACATCCTAGTCACCTTCCTTTGTTAAGGATATTACAATTGAGTTTTTTTTTGCTTAAACTTAATGGGGCTGGATTATTTTAATTTTTTTGGGTAATGTATTAAATTTCGGTTTAAACCGAAACACCGAAGAAACTAACTCTAAAAACTGAACACCGAAGTTTCTGAAAACGTAAACCGAAACCGAACCGAAAAACCGAATTAATTCTGTTCGGTCCGATTTTTCGATTTTCGGTATTTATGCCCAGTCCTACCTCCAACAGTAACGACAACCCCATTCGTTAACTTAATATTTACACATATTGAATTATGTATTATTTATGAAATGAACCCAAAAGGGGCTTTAAACATATTTGGTCGATCGTTGGAGCAAAAATAATTAACAGTCGCTAGTCAATTATACACTAATTATTAATAAAACATACTCCCTCCGTTTTAATTTATGTGAACCCATTTGACTGGACACGACATTTAAGAAAGAGCGAAGACTTTTAAAACTTATGATTCAAAATAAATCTTTGAATATATGTGTGGCTGCAAATCATTTGATAAAGTAAATTTATTTTCAAATTAGGAAAGAGATTATTCATTTTGGCATGGACTAAAAAAAAATAGGTTCACATAAATTGAAACTGAGGGAGTATATTGTTGGGAAGAAACAAGCAATAACCAAATTGCACGACGAGGTAACAGTGGAAGAAATACCCAAGTCGAAACTTCCCACGCTATTTGAACCAAGAGAAGACAATAAACACTAGCACAAACGAAAATCCAGGCAACAGCTATACCAACAATAAAATAGCAAAGCAAGCAAAAATAAATCGAATGGAAGAGACACCAAATTTACGTGGTAAAACCCCTTCAAGGTGAAGAGGAAACATCCACGGGACCTCCGGCCCACAAAAGAGAGAGATAAATAACAAGAGTTACAACAATGTTCTCCAAATGGCTACAACAACAAAGCCAAGTACGGAGCAACAATACATAAAAGATAGCACCAAAACTAGCGAAGAAAGGAGAGAAATCACCCCCAAAAACGAGCTACTGTTCGTACTCAAAAACTAGAGCTACAGACTACAAAATCCGATCTTCACCGTTGAAATCGAAGAACCAGATGTTGAGAACCCTCAGTTCAAATTTCAGCACGATCCAACGGTTTACGAATCAGGAAACACAATTTAAAGCGGACTGCTGTAGCAAAAAATTTCTGGACGAAAATCTGCTTTCTCTCTCACGTTTTTCTCTCTATATGGCTGCTATGAATTCACTTTTGTGTTGTAAAATAAGACCTAAATTGATCCTATATATAGAGAAATTTTTGGGCAAAAATGGTCTGGTCCAAATTGGATTGGGTTTTATTAATCCAATTCCACATAGGAAGGGAAAACCCAAAAACCTAACAATTCTCCCCCTCCCGACTATGTGGAGAAAACCGCCATCCCGGCAATCAAGCAACACTCTTCAAACTTCCCTCTTGGCAAAGCTTTAGTCAACATATCCGAACCATTATCATCGGTGAATCTTCTCAAGTTCAAGCAACGTAGAATCCAACACATCTCTAATCCAATCGATGGTATCTCACATCAATATGTTTCGACCTACCATGAAATGTAGAGTTCTTGCCAAGATGAATAGCACTTTGGTATCCACAATAAAGCACATACCTCTCTTGAGCAAAGCCAAGTTCCTCTATAAATCTCTTCATCGAAGCAACTCTTTACAAGCTTCTTAAGCCGAAAACGAATAAGCTCGGCACAGTAGTAGATAGAGTAACACATTTTGCAACCTAGATTGCCAAGACACAACTCCCCGCATAAGTAATCAAGTAGCGAAGTAGACTTACGAGTATCAATATCACCGGCCATATACGAATCAATTGTAACCACAAAGAATAGGCTTTCGTCCCAAAACACAAACTCAGACTAGAAGTGCCACAAAGATATCTCATAATCCACTTACGCATTCCAATGCTCTCTTCCCGGATTAGAAAGAAAACGGTCGACAACCCCAACGGCATGAGCAATATCAGGTCTTGTACAAATCATCGCATACATCAGACTGCCAACGGCTGAAGCATAAGGAACTTTCTTCATATCTTCCTTCTCACTATCACTGGAAAGACACTGCTTCATGCTTAATTTGAAGTGCATAGCTAAAGGTGTTTTGACAACCTTAGCTTTATCCATGTTGAACCTGCGAAGTACTTTCTGAATGTACTTCTCTTGTGATAACCACAACTTCTTGGCCTTTCTGTCACGAATAATCTGCATGCTAAGAATTGTTGACACCCAATTTTGTCCTGTCTTCCCCAAAATATCTATTTATGCTCATAATATTGTTGGCAATTTAAAAAATAATTATTTGTATTTTACTATAATTATTAACTTTTATTAATACCGGCATTTTTATTATCCTGTTGTAGTCACTACTGTTATTATCTTTTATTTTATTACTGATACTGCTACCACTATTATTTTTATCATTATCATTATTATTATTATTATCATTGTTATTTTATTATTACCGGTATTATGGTAATCCGCGTTTGTCATTTCGGCATTTTTAACAGCTTATGCACACGCACCGCATTTATTTTCTCGCAATTAAATAATAACGTTTACTTACTGTTGAATTTCAAATATATTATCGCACGGCTATTACGACGTCATTTTATTTTATCTGAGTACTAATAAATACATACTTTTATATGAGATAATATTTTAACACGCGCTAGTATATAATTAACTGAAAATAGGTCTTCACTTAAATCCAGAAGCCCAAATTATTTCTTTCATTCATTAAACCTCAAATCTAGACCCAATTAACAGCAATATTTTTGGACCAGCCCATATTTCAGTCCATACCCGGATGAACCAACCCAGCCCATTATCTAAACCTACCCAGCCCACCACCCTCACCCGACCCGGTTCGTTTCAAAAAAGCACCATTCGCCGCACACCCCCCAGCGCCTCTCTTTCTTTTCCTCCCCATTTTTGGCAAAACCTTACCCTTTCTTTAAGCCATGGACAGATTTGTCCCCCCCGTTTTCGTGCAAACTTCGAACATCCACCAGAGCCTTAAAACCTGTCCAGCTCCCTTTTTCTTTCGTGAACAGCCCTGCGGACGACAGAGCCAAGTTTGGCTCCATCTTCATTCTTGGAAAGTTGACTTTCACATCTAAAAAAAACAGAAAAGATCCGTCCCTTTTGAGACAAAATTGAAGCAAATCACGTGAAGGGAGCTTCAACGTTCAGATCTACACGGGTTTGACTCGATTTTGAACTTAGAATTCAAACTCCCGCCCATCGAATCCCTAGAGGTTCGACCCTGCTATAAATACTCGCTTCAAGTTCCGTTTTAGGGGGGAATTTTCAGCCACCTCGATCTCTCTATAAAAAAAAATAAAAAAAATAAAAAGAGAAAAAGAAAAAAGAAATCGAAGCTGTCACCCGTGCTAAAAAAAAAAGGGGAAACTAAATTCCTGGTCGGCTTCTCTTCTCTTGCTTTTACGGAATTCGCTGTTTGCTATTATTTTTCGCATACAAGTTTGCTTCGGATTCGAGTGTAGATCCGAGACCCCGCACCCTATTCGCTGCACTCAAAAAAGGCAAGCAACCCTCCCTTAATTAGCTTAATTTCGGTTTTGGTAATTACTAGGTGTCTATGTGTTCATATGTGTTTGTCGCTTCAGTTGATTTAATTTCAAGTTTTGGTAGTTTAGTAGCGTTATACAAATTCCCATGTTAAATTGGTTTAACCTGCTTAAATAAGTACGTTTAGCAGTGAAATATATTTGTATATTAGCCTTAGTCCAGTTTTTTTTTTTTTTTCAGTTAAAGATGCCTGAGGAGTTAGTTAATTTTTAACATACTTTAACTGAGCATAAGGTGTTAGCTTTATCAGTTTGATTTCGGTTCTTATCCCGCTAAGCATCTTGACATTGTTGAATCCCCTGTGGCTGATTGTTTTGTTGTTTGCATTATAATAAGTCTTCATTCATGTTTAGTTAATAAATAATCCGTCTTCATTTCAGTAACTGGCTAATCATGTTTAGCTTTGATTAATCATGTCTATTCGACGCGAATGTTTGGTCTGCTAATCAGCAATTGCCTAGCTATATACATGCCATCTTCAATCTAAACCGAAGTTGGTTAGTTAAGCTTAAACTAGCTTAGGAGGGTTCTATATAAATCAAATACATCTCTATGTTCATTTAAACTGACTTGTAGGCTTAAATGATTGATAATGCATGTTCAAATGGTTTACGGCCTACTTGACTATATCGTGCACCCTTCATTCGAATAAAATCACATGTCTAGCTAAGAGTTTCATTTAACAGAATTGAGTATGTTTCATGAGCGTAGCATATGCGTATAGCTTATTGTCACACCGCATTTTAACCGGGTTAATTCAGAGTACAACATATTGGTAATTCCTAACTTGCTTGTTTTAAGGAGTCGCCACCTAATTGATTTTAAGGTGAATTAGGGCACCTAATTATTAACTAAGGTAAAACTAACTAAACCTCCGTTAATAGTCTGCTTAACCAGTGTGATTCTAGGTAAGGGTTCTATATTATCCTAAAGGGAAGGGGTTAGGCATCCTTTAGAATCCGTTAACTTACGGTTATCCGGCTAAACTTAGGTTAATTAATTAAGGCTAAAGATGCGAATGCAGTGTTTGAATTTTAAGAAAACGGTTAAGAGATATTGCTAAGATTTTAAAAGAAAATGTGATGATATCGTGTAAAATAAAAATTTACAGAAAATAATAATTTGCATAAAAGATGAGTTTAACTGCTATTTTAGAATAAGACTTATAAAAATTTTGCTTAGACTTTAGGTGAGAGCAATAATGATGCTATTTAAGATAATGCCTATAAAAATATAGTAACTTGCATAAAAGAAGATTTTAAATCTTTGTTTAAAATAAAGCTTATAAATGTTGCTATTGCTTCAAAGGAAGTATAATAATGCTAAAATAAAATTTGCAAAATATGATAATTTGCATATAAATAAAAGAAAATGCGAGTTTATGCAATATTTTAATAAATATGAAACAACTCAAATGATGAGGTATTAATTGATTTTTGCAATTTAAAACAAAACATAAAAAATAGCTAACGTGAGCTTTCTTCGTCCTTTTATTAACTATACTTTAAACACATGCATAATTAACTAAAAACTTGAAAAGTTATTTATAAAACATATTTGAGTTTATATTTGCGTATTAGTGACGTTTTAAAATGTATATGATAGTAAAGATAAAATATAATTCCTTTTTAAAATATAAAGTCATGCCATTTTGCAAATCAAGTATTCTGAAAATAAATATTAGACATTTTTAACATGAAAAGAAGAAAGTGAAAACTTATGGAATTAATTTTAGTCTTCCTTAAACTAACTACCCACTGCTAAAACCAAACTACTGATTCATTAGGATTCATCTAAGTTAAGGAAAAATAAGATAAGGTTAGTCATACAAAGCAAATCAACATATACAACAATAAAATAAGATAGAGGAGAAGAAAATTTAATGGATCTGGCCCATTTCTAGGCCCAACTACTGCGAACTATTCATACTGTTGGGTTTTGGCCCAATAGATTTCCTTTATATATTCCGCGGATTGAGGCTCTTGTATGGGCCTTGACCCAAAATCATTTTATATAGCTGATGGGGCTGACTCGAGAGAGAAATGATGCTGGGCTTTTAGCCCAAAAAGCCAATGCGGAGAGAAAACGAGTCCCTCGGACCCGTATGCGAGGCTACGGGATATTCAGCAAGATGATCTGCTATTGCCTGCCCTTTGATAGCCTTTTGGGTGACATACACAATATCGAACTCACTTAGCAAGATTTGCCATTTGGCCAACTTCCCAGTAGGCATGGGCTTCTGAAAGATATACTTGAGCGGATCCATCCTTGAGATGAGATAAGTAGTGTATGCAGACAGGTAATGTCTCAACTTTTGTGCAACCCAAGTCAGAGAACAGCAGGTGCGTTCCAACAAAGTATAGCGGGCCTCATAAGGTGTGAACTTCTTGGGGTGCAATGTATTAAAAGAATTTCGGCATAGATCAAGTGATCCCCCTTCAGGCTGATATGAGTGGTGCCGAAATTCTTTTTGGGCCAGACTTCAGAGTGCCCAGGGCTGGTCAGATTCTCGAAGAATGGATTGATATTAATCAAATAAGTATTGGGGGGTGGACCGGCGAGGTACCCCGAATATCATGCATGGCTTCAAGAAGACAATGGAAAGCATGCAGCCTAGCCCGGAGGGTGAGCCGTGCCTCGAGGATATCGGGAAGAGGATAAGGCATGCTCGATTGGGGACGATGGTTGTCACTCCCGAGATGTGGGCTCAAATGGCAAATATAATGCAATATTTGGGGGAATGCGGGAGCGGGTCCTAGCAATGATGGGGCGTCATCTTCATTTCCCACCGAGCGTGATCGAGTGCAAAGATCTAGGCCAAGTCTTAGGATTGTTTTACATTATGCCACTTTCGGATGTATTACTGACTCTTTAATGTATCCGCTTTGGATATCGCAATGAAACTTGGCCTTTTATTTCCTTAAACTCAAGTGTCTCGATTTAATGGCTTGGATCACTCTATCACAATCTCGAATATTTGGCGTTAGGCCACTACGCACAAAAGAGGTCCGTGCATAATAGGTCGTGTGGAGTTTGCTTTATCTCCCTTTTGCTATCACAATATGTGCTTTGTTTTCTATGCAATATGTGCTGTTTGCTATGCAATATGTGTTTCTTGCATTGTTGTTGTTGGCTCAATATTCGCATTATTTTCAGCAGCAATCATTCGCACTATACTAACGCAATTTTCTTCGTTTTTGAAGGTTTTCTTTTATTTTGATTATTTCCCCAAAGGTTGATTCGTGTTGACTGCAAGCTGGCAGACCACCCGTACTTTACAAGATCAAAGAAACGAGCATTCAGCAATATGAATGATTCAGGGGCATCCGAACAGAATGACTTGGGACTTGTCGCCCTTCCGAGAGACGAACCCGAAGCCTCGGGAGGAGGGAACGACGAACTCATTGCCAGTGCGCAAACAAATAGCCAATATGCAAACTGAGATTGAGCGACTGCGAAACCTTACCAATCTGTCCATCACCCTCAATACCCCTCAAAGAACAAATGCGACGCTTCCACCATCCTTTTCACCTGTTGACTCGCCCGCTCCTCAGCCCGCCCCTACAAACCCTCCGCTTTACACATGCCATCCAAATACTACCGATTCACAACAAACCGACCCGGAACAAACCATCTCACAACAATCAAACCCACAACCAACCATTCCACCACCAATCCGCCCGCAACAAACCATCCGCCACAAACCACCCCGCAGCAAACCAACATGCAACAAACCATCTCGCAACCGAATGACCCGCAAAAAGCCAACCCCCAGCCAATTAACTTCCAACAAACCAATCCGCCACCCTTCACCACTCCTTACATTCCTCAGCCCACAGTTACCCAAAACTACCAAGCAGCTCAACACATACCGTTGGCACACACCGCTAGCCATAATACGCAGTATGTGCCACCAGTATATGTAGCAGAGGCTCAACCATTTACTACTCAGTTGCAGGCTGTGCAGCATCCAGAGCTTGACCCTTATGAGGAGATGGAAAGGGAAGCTAGGGCAAGAGCGGATGAGAATATGGCAAAAGAAATCCGTAGTCTGAAGGAAGCATTCAGAAGCGGAGGGTTTGTAGGGGCGGGCTGAGGAGCGGGCGAGTCAACAGGTGAAAAGGATGGTGGAAGCGTCGCATTTGTTCTTTGAGGGGTATTGAGGGTGATGGACAGATTGGTAAGGTTTCGCAGTCGCTCGATCTCAGTTTGCATATTGGCTATTTGCTGCACCAGTTGGGCAATGAGTTCGTCGTTCCCTCCTTCCGAGGCTTCGGGTTCGTCTCTCGGAAGGGCGACAAGTCCCAAGTCATTCTGTTTGGATGCCCCTGAATCATTCATATTGCTGAATGCTCGTTTTTTTGATCTTGTAAAGTACGGGTGGTCTGCCAGCTTGCAGTCAACACGAATCAACCTTTGGGGAAATAATCAAAATAAAAGAAAACCTTCAAAAATGAAGAAAATTGCGTTAGTATAGTGCGAATATTGATCCAACAACAACGATGCAAGAAACACATATTGCATAGCAAACAACACATATTGCATAGAAAACAAAGCACATATTGTGATAGCAAAAGGGAGATAAAGCAAACTCCACACGACCTATTATGCACGGACCTCTTTTGTGCCAGAGGTGGGCCTAACGCCAAATATTCGAGATTGTGGTAGAGTGATCCAAGCCATTAAATCGAGACACTTGAGTTTAAGGAAATAAAAGGCCAAGTTTCATTGCGATATCCAAAGCGGATACATTAAAGAGTCAGTAATACATCCGAAAGTGGCATAATGTAAAACAATCCTAAGACTTGGCCTAGATCTTTGCACTTGATCACGCTGGCGGTGGAAATGAAGATGACGCCCCATCATTGCTAGGACCCGCTCCCGCATTCCCCAAATATTGCATTATATTTGCCATTTGAGCCCACATCTCGGGAGTGACAACCATCGTCCCCAATCGAGCATGCCTTATCCTCTTCCCGATATCCTCGAGGCCTGGCTCACCCTCTGGGCTAGGCTCTATGTTTCCATTGTCTTCTTGAAGCCATGCATGATATTCTGGGGTACCTCCTGCCGGTCCAGCCCCAATACTTATTGGATTAATATCAATCCATTCTTCGAGAATCTGACCAGCCCTGGGCACTCTGAAGTCTGGCCCAAAAAGAATTTCGGCACCACTCATATCAGCCTGAAGGGGGATCACTTGATCTATGCCGAACTGTCGGAGTACGCGTCTTTGGAGAGTATGGCTGGAGGCCTTTCAACCCAATAAGCTCAATATAGTACAGTCTTCTACCTCTTATGTAAGCTGCGGTACGTGATAGCAAAGGGTATTTCCATTGGATCTGATCGCCAGTTCGGGAAGCCAAAAACTCATACCAATCATTAGTGCTAACTGGATATATAAACGGTTTCGTCCTTTTATAAAAACTGATGATCTTGTTCGAATCACTGAAGCATATGTCTGCCATGTTTGGGCGTTGGTAAAAATGTTCTATCGCCCACATCTGTAGGAGAAGATTGCAGCCTTCAAAGAAATTTGTTTCACCTCTTTTGCACTTACCCAGGGCTCGAAATATCTCCGCCAAAATCATAGGAACCAAGGTGAGTTGTGCCCCATCAACTCCTTCAAAAAGCGCTCGAGCCACGGAACATACAAGTGCTGATTCTCCCGTACGCACGTGGGAACACCAAAGTCCCAAGCAAGGCAACAGCGAATACAATGGGGCGTCTAACTTGCCAGTGGGCGGGAGTGCATATGAATTCCTTCTTGAACAGCGCGTATCCATCCGGATGCCCATACCTTTCGTACAAATAATCCAAAGAAACCCAGTTATTTTCAAAGCATCGAAGTTCCTTGGTATTTTTCAAACCCAAATAGCGGAGAAATTTCTTTCCCGATTGACTGTGCGGGATAATCTGACCTCTCCCTTGGTATTTTAAATCGGTAAAATAGCTGATTTCTTCCAACGTGGGTGCGAGCTCGAAGTCCTTAAATTTGAAAACCACACGACTGGGGTCCCAAAATTGAAGCAAAGCTCTTACTATGTGCTTGTCTGGGGTTATCTGGAGCAAGGAAGGTAGGAACTTTAACATCCGGGTGACTGCCAATCTACTACCCAAGTCTAAATCTTCCCACCATACTCTCAGTTTGCTCGGAACGCCACCGACCATCTTAATTTTGGGAATCTGCGGGACGAAATCCATCCTACAAAAAGAAACAAACAGAATGATTTTCCAAACTCGACGTGTTGCGATTAGGCTTGGATCCTTCTATCACTATCACGTTACACATAACATGCTTGTCGGTCGTTGGGTTATGAAACCCGTCGACAATTTGGTAGGTTTCCTAATTGTGGAACCGATACCTAGGATCGACCCACCTAAGGCTTATGCATGCATGACTTAAATGGAATGGGTGGCATAGCTCTATCCTGAGTTTTCTAAGATTTGGGCTTTACTAGACGCAAGGTTCCCGAGGGGACTACTCGAGTGAGAAGGCTACGCGGTCACCAGAATTTGGACACCCCGCGCATGCGCCAACTCTCCTAAAATTTGGATTTTTGAAAAATTTTGCGGGTGCGCAAAACACACCTCGCGTGTACGTGTGCTAGTGTGAGTTTTCCAGAAATGGAGGAAATATGAGCGGAATGCCAGTTTAGGGAAAGCAATAACAAATAATTACAACAAATAACTACAACAAATACAGAAATTGCCACATAAGAGCACACAAAAGGAATAACCAAATTTAATTAACCTAAGTTGTTATGGTTAAGAACCTAAGGTCCCCAGCGGAGTCGCTAAGCTGTCACACCGCATTTTAACCGGGTTAATTCAGAGTACAACATATTGGTAATTCCTAACTTGCTTGTTTTAAGGAGTCGCCACCTAATTGATTTTAAGGTGAATTAGGGCACCTAATTATTAACTAAGGTAAAACTAACTAAACCTCCGTTAATAGTCTGCTTAACCAGTGTGATTCTAGGTAAGGGTTCTATATTATCCTAAAGGGAAGGGGTTAGGCATCCTTTAGAATCCGTTAACTTACGGTTATCCGGCCAAACTTAGGTTAATTAATTAAGGCTAAAGATGCGAATGCAGTGCTTGAATTTTAAGAAAACGGTTAAGAGATATTGCTAAGATTTTAAAAGAAAATGTGATGATATCGTGTAAAATAAAAATTTACAGAAAATAATAATTTGCATAAAAGATGAGTTTAACCGCTATTTTAGAATAAGACTTATAAAAGCTGCTTAGACTTTAGGTGAGAGCAATAATGATGCTATTTAAAATAATGCCTATAAAAATATAGTAACTTGCATAAAAGAAGATTTTAAATGCTGTTTAAAATAAAGCTTATAAATGTTGCTATTGCTTCAAAGGGAAGTATAATAATGCTAAAATAAAATTTGCAAAATATGATAATTTGCATATAAATAAAAGAAAATGCGAGTTTATGCAATATTTTAATAAATATCTGAAACAACTCAAATGATGAGGTATTAATTGATTTTTGCAATTTAAAACAAAACATAAAAATAGCTAACGTGAGCTTTCTTCGTCCTTTTATTAACTATACTTTAAACACATGCGTAATTAACTCAAAACTTGAAAAGTTATTTATAAAACATATTTGAGTTTATATTTGCGTATTAGTGACGTTTTAAAATGTATATGATAGTAAAGATAAAATATAATTCCTTTTACTTAAAATATAAAGTCATGCCATTTTGCAAATCAATTATTCTGAAAATAAATATTAGACATTTTTAACATGAAAAGAAGAAAGTGAAAACTTATGGAATTAATTTTAGTCTTCCTTAAACTAACTACCCACTGCTAAAACTAAACTACTGATTCATTAGGATTCATCTAAGTTAAGGAAAAATAAGATAAGGTTAGTCATACAAAGCAAATCAACATATACAACAATAAAATAAGATAGAGGAGAAGAAAATTTAATGGATCTGGCCCATTTCTAGGCCAGATCCGCCCGCAACAAACCATCCCGCCACAAACCACCCCGCAACAAATCAACATACAACAAACCATCCCGCAACCAAATGACCCGCAAAAAGCCAACCCCCAGCCAATTAACTTCCAACAAACCAATCCGCCACCCTTCACCACTCCTTACATTCCTCGACCACGTTACCCAAAACTACCAAGCGGGCACCAACACATACCGTTGGCACACACCGCTAGCCATAATACGCAATACGTGCCATTAAAGATATGTAGCAGAGGCTCAACCATTTACTACTCAGTTGCAGCAGTCGCGGCATCAAAGAGCCGACAGCGCGGGGAGATGGAAAGGAAGCTAGGGCAAGAGCGGACGAGAATATGGCAAAAGAAATCCGTAGTCCGAAGGAAGCATTCGTAAGCATCCAAACCCACAAGGGATGCGAAGGACTTGAATACGAGGATTTGTGTATCCATCCCGACATCGAGTTACCCATCGGATATAAGGTGCCGAAATTTGATATGTTCGACTAAAAGGAAATCCTCGGGCCCACTTGAGATCGTCCGTGATAAGCTTGTTGGAGTGGGGAAAGATCAAGCTATCGAGGATGGTTCTCGTTCATAAGGAGTCCGACAGAGAAGACTTTGATTGGTACACGTGCCAAGATCCGCGTAAATGGCGTAGTTGGGAGAAATGGCACAAGAATTCATGGATAGGTTCGGAGTTTAACACCGAAATGGTCCCGGCATGCATTTTTTCACGAAGCCGGAAAGGAAGTCCACGTAAAACTTTCGGAGAGTATGCTGTGCGATGGAGGGCGTAGCTCAGCGTAAAGGTCCGTGCCCCCAGATGGCCGAAAGTGAAATGACGACGCTTTTGTACAATCTTTAAAAGATGCAACATACTATGAAAGGCCGATAAACGTACAGCGTGTTTTCTCGAAGTTATCGAATGGGAGATTTTTAGAAGAAGGTATCAAGATTAGGGAGAATCACGAATTTAGTACTTTGCAAAAGCCGAGTAGAGCGACTCAATCGATGCAATTAAGAAGAAGAAAGACGGAGTGTCCGCGGTCACGACCATCCAGAACGACCAAACCGTATGTTAACCTACCAATACCCTTCCTCCCGGCCCGCATATTACGGCCCAATACACTCAAACCCCTCAGCCCTACTACCAGCCTCCACCCGCTCCCTATCCTATTTACCACACCCAGCCAACATATTGTCCACCTCGAGCACCCGCCTATCAAAACCCATCACGATACCAACCAACCTACTCGTCTCAACCACAATACCAACCGCAAAACCGTCCACAAAAGCACCCGTACCTCGCCCAAACTTCGAAAGAAAACCCGCCAAAACTTATACACCATTAGCCGAACCTTTAGCCCAATTGTACGAAAGATTGAGAACCGCCGGGATACTCCAACCATTCGCGGAGAGTTCCTAACCCCTTCCCGACGGTATGACGGATCTACACCGTGCGTATCACTCGGGGAGTTGCCGGACACGATACCGAAAATTGCTTTACTCTTAAGGATAAAATCGAGGCGCCGATCAAAGAAGGAGTCATCCATTTCAAAGGGCTCCCCCCAAATATAAATGACAATCACTCCGCCTAATCATGGCGACGCAAATGTGAACATGATCGCCATTGATGAAGAATGTAATTTGGAAGGACTATTTATCGATCAAAAGAGAGGAAAAGGTTGAATCATCACCCTTTATCGCTCCCGTAATTACCGTTCAAGTGAGGGCACCGATTGAAGGGAAATACTCACTTCCCCGCCCTAAGATCACCGCCTTAGTTGCTCGAGACCCCGGTTTGTCAATACCAAAGCGGTTCCTTGGAATTACTCGGCGGATGAAAAGAACAAAGGAAAAGCAACCGGTGGTAGTAGCGCGTGTTTTGCCGGGATGACAAGATCCGGGCGTGTTATGCCCCGAAGAAGTAGCACGAGGAGCACCAAAGCAAAGAAAATGGCCAAAAGAAAACTCGCGACCGAGGGCCGAGGTTGAAGAGTTTTGGAGGAAAATGCCAACCAAGGATTATTCGTGGTGGAACAGTCAAGAAAACTCCACCCCAAATTTCCTTATTGTCGTTGTTGATGAGTTCCGAAACCCATAGGAACGCTTTGGGCGAAGGTACTGATCGAAGCTTACGTTCCGGTGAGACCTCGGCGAGAAATTTTCCCATGATTGGAGAAATTCTCAAGCCCACAAGGTCTCTTTTCATGAGGATGAGTTGCCACCGAAGGTTTGGGACACAACAAGGCTTTGAACATCACAATCAAATGCGAGAGACAAGTTCATTTCTAAAGTGTTGATTGATGGGGGTTCAAATCGTTAACATATGTCCCATCGTTACTCTCCGAGCTTTAGGGATTGATGTCGAGAAGCTTCGTGACCTACCAAAGCAAGAGTCAAGGGTTTCGATGGAGCCCAGAGAGGTGTCGTGGGAGAGATTGACTTGGCATTGGAGATTGGACCTGTGGAGTTCATGGTGGAATTCCAAGTAATGGATATATCTGCTGGCTACAATTTGTTGATAGGAAGGCCATGGATTCACATGGTTTGGTGCGCTTCCCTCTACCTTGCATCAAAGTTTGAAGTTTGTTTGGAACCGTGAAGAAGTTGTGATCCATGGAGAGGGCAACAATTCGATCTATCCCGAGAATGCAATTCCCCTTATCGAGAGTGTAGAAAGGCCGGATCACCGTTTTCCATATTAAGGAAACCGTGTGTACCACTCAAGGTGAAAAGATAAAGTTGCCACGTGTGCTTATGATGGTAGCTTGGGAAATGTTGAAGAATGGTTTTAAGCCTGGTCGGGGTCTTGGAGTGAACTTGCATGGAATAGTAGAACCAGTTCAGTCTGCCGTCGTAAGGATACTTTTGGTCTTGGATACGAGCCCACTCCTGAAGAAGTTTCACTGGCTAGTCTCAGAAGGAAAGATGATATTCCCTTGCCAAAGCCTGTTCCGCTCATGAATCAGTCATTTTTCAAGGCATCCGTTACCCAAGCACCAGAGAAAGCTGTCGAAGACAATCTCGTGGAAGGATTCAAGAATCTGTTTATCGCCGTAGAGAAGGTGAATGCAGCGTGATTCGGATGATTGCCCTTAAACTCCTACTATCCGGGATCTTTGCGGAGATGCTTTGAATAATTGGACTTGTACCCCCGCCCCGGTTCTCCGGGAGTCTTGGTAGACAATTTGTATTAGTATTTGCTGAAATAACGCGATTCAAATTTGAGGCCTGAATCGCGTTTATACTTTTGTTATGTTTTGCCTCCACCTTTTGAAAGCTTAAATGCCGAATCCGAACTATAATTTACTATTTTAATTTTCGCCTTCATTTAATTAATTTCTCTGTTCTTTTTCAGCATTTCAACTAGTAAATCTGCCGATACTGTGAATTTGACACGTAACGAAACAAGCAAACCAATTCTAAATGCCGAACCAGAGTCTGAAGAGTATGAAGAAGACATGCAACCTGAGGAGTTAACTAAGGATTTTGAACATTTTGAGAATAAGCCAAAAGCGAATTTGGATGAAACAGAAACCATAAATCTGGGAGATTCAGAAACTGTGAGAGAAACAAGGATTAGTGTCCATCTAACTCCAGCACAAAGGGAAGAATTAATCAACCTTTTGAGGCAATATATTGTTATAGCCCGTATTTCGTACGTTCGGATATTGTGGGGCAATGGTGAAAAGTTAAGGACAAGACTATGTTCTAAAATAATTTTAATGAACGAGTTGGTTATGAATATTATTTATGAATATTATTGGACGATAAATATTAAGAAAGGCTAGGGGCAAGAAGAGGAATTCGCAAAATGGGCCGTGGAAATAATGCGGAAGGTCGGGGATAAAAATGGTAATATTGAGAAAAGTCGAGGGGTAAAACGGGAATTTCACATGAGTCTCTTGAATGTTCCAACAAGGGGCCATATTGACCATGTGACAAAAAAAAAAAGGGAATGAAAATGATGACAAAATAAGTCATCTTTGCCATGGAAAAATAAAGAAAATTCTAGAAAAATAAAAGGAAGGGAAAAGAAAGAAAAATTTAGAGAGGGGCATGTGCCCCTCACATGGCCATGAGAATTATATATATATATAGAGATGAGGGAGTTCATCTTTTAATTGAAGAGTGGGAGAAAGAAAGAAAGAAAGGAAAAAAAAAAAAGAGAGAGAGAGAGAGAGCTACGGCTAAGCATGGCCAAAATTGGCCATGAGATTTTGATGAAGAAAAATTATTCTCTTCCATGTTTTCTACTCTTTGGAAGGTGCTAAACAACATGAAGTAGTTGTTGAATCAAGCCAAATTCTTGTTCTTGCAAAACCTTGTCCTAGCCGAATGAAGGAGGGAGTGGAAAAAGGTGAGTTCTAATTCTCTTTTCTTGTGTTAAAGATGGTTTACGAGTGTTGTAGTGCATGGAAATGAATGAAATAAATGAGAATGTGGATGTGGGGGTGTGTGGCCGTGTATGTCATGCCATGGCCGAATGGTAGGGTGTGTTTGTAAGACATGGTAAATTGATCTTATTTAGTATTCTTGGTTGTTGTTGCATGGAAAGGGTGGATTGATTCCATGTGGAATGTTGTTTTTTTTTAGTAATGTAAAGGGATGGATGAAAATGCATGAAAATGTGTAAGAAGTTGTTGTAACCGAATAGTAGGCGATTTGGTAAGTTAAGGTAAATTGATGTAATTTGACATCTTAGTTGTTGTCGTTATGGATTATGCGATGTAAAATGAAAGGTGTTGTTGAAGTTAACGTATATGAATGATAATGAAATGTGTGGTTTGTGTTGAATTGGAAGGTTTCGGGTAAAGAAAAATGTTGATTGAGTTGTTGAAAGATTATGTGAATTAAATTGAATTGAATTGAATTGAATTGAATATAAATGGAATGTTGTTGGTAAGATCGTTGGTATTGTTGTTGGTTTGGCCGAGTTGAATTCTCGGATTGTTGTTGATTGATGAATTGAGCCGAGTTAGATTCTCGGGGTGGTATATTTAGTAGAGATGCCGCAAAATTCCGGCAGACCATGTTGAATGTACTTGAAAGGTTAAGACAAGTGTATGTCGATGAATCTAACGATAGTACCGATCTTCTTGCATGTAGACTAACAAGTTGGACGAACAAGCGTAGCTAGTAAGGCGCGGCGCAGTATGTTAAGGCTCGTCCCTTTTCCTTCTGTGGCATGAATCATACATTGCGACTTTATGAATGCTCCCATAACGTCCTTGTTTCCAAAGTTAGAAATTATGATTTCAAAGTATGATTTTCTTCTTAAAAAGGTTATAAATGTTTTCAAAAATATTCATTTTTCTCCAAAATCCAAGTTTTACGTTTTTTTGATAGTTTTTATGACTAAAACTACGACTATGGATTTATGATGACAATGATGATACTACGATATGAAATGTTAAGCTATTCCCGGATAATGACTATTTTAAAGGTTATCGACTTCAAACGCTCATAACTTTCTTGCGTCGAACCGGATTGACCCGAAACTTGTTTTGCGTGCCCAAGTAGTGACTCGGTATTATATTTCCTTAACGGTCGCACCTTATAATGCTCGTTCCTCCAAGGTGGGACACGATGATCTCGATTATTCCATAATGCACTGATGTTACCGACCTTATGTCGCTCCGATTGATACATGACTTTTCTTGGAATTTCATGCATATTGCTTATATGATAAATGTATATGATACATGATATCGATGAATGTATATGTATACGGGGAATGGGGAAGGGCAAGTAACCGTGTCCACCCGATTCACTGCTTATCATCCCGGACGCGGGACGCCCGGACGCGGATATGGGAGAGCCGTACGCGGCGTCCGTTTGTGTGATATATATATATATATATATATATACTTGGGACACCGTTGGGGAGGGGGAGAGCCGATGAATTCGGCGTCGTAAATGCGAGTAAAAAGTAATCGTTTTCCGAAAGGTATTGTTTTCTATGTACAAGAATAAGAAACACCGAACGTGCATTGTATGACTTGTCGGGATACCGTGGGGAAGGGGGGAGAGCCGAGGTATTCGGCGTCCGTACAAATGATTAAAGGATACCGTTTAACCGAAATGTTCGTTTCGCATATGTGAATAAGGAATACCGTTCTCTTCGAAAAAGTCTAAGCATACCGGCAATTTCCAAGAAGGCATCCATATGCTGTGTTACTTCTATCCCATGACTAGTCCTAAATGTCCGAGATGTTATTATTCATACGTTATATCTCTTTACTATGCTACTATTCATGCCTTACATACTCGACATTGCTCGTACCGACCCCCTTCTTCGGGGTCGCGTTTCATGCCGCGTGTACACCCAGACGGAATGAAGTTAGGATAGAAGATGTTCCAGCCGAAGTTGGCAAGCTCCATTTGGCCCGGAGTGTAGCCGAGTCGTAGCACACGTGCTAGGATTCCGGATTAGGTTTAGAGACTTCGTTACGTAGTCGTGGGTTTTGGGAGACAGATTAGTGTTATGATATGAGTTTGTGCCTACATATTTTACTCGATTTAAAAGCAACGAAAGGGGCCTATTATGTATGAGTAATTTTATTAAGTATGTTTGCTATAAAGGTTCAAAAAAAAAAAATTAGGAAGACGTAGTAAGAGTCAGCGGGTTCGCTCGGCTCCGGTTACGGGGTCGGGTGCCCATCACACCCTGATCAAGATTGGGGTGTGACATATATAGACGTATTCGCATGGTCTTACGACGATATGCCAGGTTTGAGCACAAACATTGTTTCGCATAAGTTGCCTATTGATCCATCTTGTCCTCTACGGAAACAAAGAAGAAGGAATATTAAACCGGATTCGAGTCTAAAAAGTCAAGGAAGAGTCTCCAAGCAATTTGATGCAAAGGTCATTCGAAGCCGCAAGGTATCCCACTTGGTTAGCCAATATCGTGCTCGTACCAAAGAAAGATGGCAAAGTCGTGGTATGCGTGGATTATCGGATCTCAACAGGCCTCCGAAAGATGACTTCCCACTCCCAATTATTCATATACTTATTGATAATCGTGCGAAGCATGAGAGCCGCAAATATTCGTTGATTGCTTCGCAGGTTATCACCAAATTCTGATGGATGAAGAAGATGCTGAGAAAACGGCATTCATCACACCTTGGGGAGTCTACTACTATCGGGTGATGCCTTTTGGGCTCAAGAACGCAGGTGCTACCTACATGAGCTGCCATGACTACCATTTTCATGATATGATCCACGAGGAGATTGAAGTCTATGTG
>NW_026726499.1:0-71734 GCF_029784015.1 Lycium ferocissimum
CAAAAAAATCGACCCTGCCGACCCCTTCTCAATGGGCACCGGAAAAAAGGGGTCTCCCCGGCCGACTCAAGTGGGGCCGACCGTGTTGCCAGAACTCCCCCGCTCCAAAAAAAAAAGCGTCAAACCCTCGACCAAAAAATCGGGGGGGCACCCCCCGGGAAGGAATGGATACCGGAAGGGGTTCTACCCCCCCGACGACCCCCACCAAAACCCCGGCCCCTTTTGCCAGGGCCCCCGTCACTCAAGTCCTCCTCCGACTCTTACGATCTTCCGTATTCATGTGATGCTCCGTATACGTGAGATTTCCATGCATACCGTAATGCAACAGCCGACAAAGATCTATCAAACGTGGCCCTAGACCGGCCACAAAACGATTTAACTCGTCCCTCCATCTATCTCACCACCACATGGCCGGAGCATATCCGGCCATAGAATCAAATACACACACACTCCCGGACACTCATACCGCCTGCTCATATGTAGAAATATGTCCGCCGGGGCTGCGACCTCGTGCGATAATGGCGAATAAAAGCATCCGAGAACTCTCGCTAAACAGCTGGAGGTGCATTCTCTACCCTAGATAACTCCCAAGTCTGATACCACTATACTACAATATCATGGAGCCTATACAAAGCCAACTCCACAGACTCGACCTCATCCGCGTGCATAACCCTCAAGGTCCTCTGCATACCATCAATAAAATCCTGGGGGTCCATATTTTGTTTTATCACCAAAAACTCTGGAGGACCTAACCCAAGAAAGGTCTTAACCCTCGAACTACCGGTCCTATCTACCTGGTCAACGCCAACTCCTTGCCGCTGAGCCGGGCGGCTACTAATCTGGTCAATAACTGCATAGCATCCCGCATATCCTGGCCAGGTGCAACAGGCAAAGGATGTTAGATCCCGTATTTTGTACATCGGGACAATCCGAGTTAACTATGATAAGTTAGGGACAAGACTATTCCGGGATGCGAAGTCGGGACTTTTAACCACGATCTTGTTTTACGACATAAGTTGCTTATGGTTTTGTGGCGTGGAATATTAAGGAACTTTGGGGCCAAAAATGTGTCACGACCCAGCCCCGTAGGTCGTGACTAGTGCCCGAGCTGGGCACTCGTACCCTTTACAAATCACAACCCGTTCTTAGTGACTTATTAGGAACTTATATTTATATAAAACACCACGGTGATATACATATACATAACGGTACATATAAACGAGACTATACATACAATCCGGGAAAAGTATAGAATACAAACATAACCGAACGGGGGTAGCTACCCACAACCCACGTACATGTCCACAGCCCCCAAGAGTCATAGCGAGAATCATATGACGGGATAGGGCCCCGCCGTACGGGGAATAAGCATACGTATATATATATATAGACATAACGGAAAAGTACGCGCAAACGTGGGCTTCCGGACAAAGGAGCACTCCAAAATACCGATTAGGAGTCCTAAGCCGACGGCTCACCCAAGCGAGTACACATTGCACACGCGGCATGAAACGCGGCCCGAAGGAAGGGGGTCGATGCGGAATGTGTACCGAGTATGTAAAAGTGAAATACATTAAGCGTAATCAAACCGGAATGAGGGTTATAGAAATAAATATAGAAATCGGAAAAAACATAATTCGTTTCTTCGATCTTGTCATGCATATACATATGTCAATAAGCCAAATCGTATCATAATCAGAGTGTTGTATTATCGCTTATCATAATCAGAGTACATCATACGCATATCACTTACCGGAAATCATATACGAAGCACAACGAACAAGTATAATAATCAGAGGGTTAGCATGCTTACTTTATGAACATAAATCATATATATCAAAAACATATGTCATATGTGGTCCATTATGGGACCCGTGGACGAACGTGGTTGCCCTCCTACCTTAGGGCGCCACAACTCATCATACTTCGGAAGTTTTGTATATCTCCGATCACATCCTCCGTACCATATCACAACTCGAATCATATCATATGTCGTAATCCATATCGTAACTCATCATACTTCACATCATATCATATATCGGAATCGGATCATATTTCGTACGCTCATCATACTTCGGAATCTCATCATACTTCAAATTGTGCGTACGAACATAACTGCCGGGACTCGGCGAAGGAGGTAATAATAATATGCACGAGCGGAATCGTAGGAATCATATACAATGTACAAACTTCATAAATCATATACGGATAAACATTCACCAAAATTTAGTAAATTAATCAAAACAAACTATTATTTACAGATTAGGGTCATAGTCTAATCAAACTTTCTTTTGAATGCCTTTCGGGGACATATCAAACAAACTTTGGAAATCACAATTACATATCGAAGTCATATGCGTAACAATCCGTATTTAAAATGCATACAAATCATAATTCTAAACTTACTAAATAAATAGGGAACCCATGCTCGGAGATCAAGGTGAAAATAATACTAAATCTTTCTTAAAGGTCATTAGGGAGAATCATAAAAAGCTGCGGGCCCCACGGATGGGAGCCGACCCCATCCGAGCCCGACTACGAGAGTTAGGGGGAATGTTATGTCTTATGAAGTTACCTATTATGTTTCGGGGCAATCCGAGCTCATATGCAAAAGTTACGGGCGTTTGAAGTTCGGAACCTTTTAATAGCAAAATTCCTTATAAGACTTTTGAAATTCCATCTTTTGGAAACATAAAAACCTTAGTTTGGTTACATCAAAGAGTGAGTCTTTAGGCACGAATAAAATACGCATCTAGGCTCGGATTCTAAGAGTGGAATTACCCCGCGGTTCAGGTCATAGCCTAGTAGTACTACGACATGCCAAAGAAGAGAAAGTAACGCCTTACATACCTCGTTCGCTCGCAAGCCAAATCAAGTCTCAATTCTCGGATGCTCCAAGATCTACATAACGCCAAATATCTTAACATTAGCCATAAGCCTTTAGAAATTCAGTTCCAAACGAACATTAAATTCTACCGAAATTTCGGCAGCATTTCCCCTGTAAATACACCAACCCCGAGATTTCAACTCGGCTAATTTCAACAACAACCAAACTACAATACCAATAATCAATTCACAATGCATTCCAACATTAATCGTTCTTTCTACATAACTTCATCAACATTCATAATATTCCAACAACATTCATGATAAACTCATTTCGACCACTTACGTTCAAACTAATATCAACGTTTATACATTCGACTACTAATCCAAAACCATTCAACAATATTCAAGAACGTTTTGAACAATTCCTACAATTTCCCAAACAACCCAAATAAGGCTCCAACTCACCCGAATTTGTCTCCAAACCCGAAAACAACATCAAATCCATTATTTTCTTCCAAATTCATAGTTTACACCATTACGCCACACACTAACAATGCAATATTCATAAATGCAAAAATTACATAAAATTCGCATAAACTTCCAAACCATCTCATAACCAACATAACATTATTCTAAATCATTAAACTTGCGTTTTTCATCATAGAATACATAACGACAATTTATTCATTTCCAACTACACAAAAGGGAGCCATTCGGCCAACCTCATATACACACACAAAGATGATTTTCATTCTTTTCTTCACACTACAACAATCAAAATATGCTAACTAGAATTAATTCATTGCCTTTAACACAACATACACTCACTCGGCCAAACCCATGTACACGGCTTCAACTCCAACCTAGTTTCTATCATGAATTTCTTCCTCTTTAGCATGCTACAACACATATAAACCATTCATAACACATAAAACAAGATTAAAACTCACCTTTCTTCTTCACTTCCTAACTTGTCCAAAGTTGGTAGATAGAGAAAACGAGCAAACTATTTCCCGAAACAACGACTCCACGTTACTTAGCACCCTTGAATTAGCAAGTTTGCTTGAAGAATTTTTTTTTTTGATGGCTCAAAATTGGCCTTGAATTTCTAGGGATATGGCCGTGTATGGCCTTCTCCTTCTCCTCGAAGTTTGTTTCCTTTTCTTGAATTCTCTAGAAATGATAAAGTATGGAACCAAGATGACTAAGTCATCTTTTTAACACACCAAATTCTCACCATCCATGTGGCCATGGCCCACCTCCAAGGTGGCCGGCCACATGGCCACTTTCTTTTTTTTTTTTTTTTGAATTTTCCACTTTCCAAAAATAGCTCACTTACTAAAAATGGACTATGACTCCAATGTTTCCATAACAATTCCATGCCAATAAAATCATACACAACTTAAGTCTTTAAAACAAACAAAAGTCTCTACTTTGTATCTCGGGATGGCCTTGTCCTTAACTAATCAAGATTGACTCGTATTATCCCGACGTACAAAATACGGGATATAACAAAATGAGTTAAGGAAAGACTAATATTTCATGAATTAAAAGGGGGTGTGGCCGGCCACATGGTGTGTGGGCCAAGGCCACATGGAACCTTAATATGTGAGAATAAAAGATGACTTAGTCATCTTATTCATCACTTTCACCCTTAAGAAAAATTAAGAAGCTTTGAGAAAGAAAGAAAGAGCCATATTCGGCCATGGAGATGGAAAAGTGAAGACCAAAACTAGCCATCAAAAAAATTATTTCTTCTAGATTTTCAACTCATTGGAAGGTCCTAAACAACATGGAGTAGTTGTTGGAACAAGCTAAGTGTTCATTCTTGCAAAGCACCACCTAGCCGTGTGAAGAAGTGAGTGAAGAAGGTAAGAATTAATCTCCATTTTTGTATGTTATGCATGGTTTGTGTACGTTGTGGAGCGTGAAAATGAATGAAATTCATGGAATTATGCATGTTGGGGTTGAGCCGTGAGGGTGTGATGTTATGTAAGAATGAAGAACTAATTTTATTTAGTATGTTTTGGTTGTTGTTGTTATGTATTCTATGATGAGAATGAAGGTTCAATGACTCAAGTGGAAGTTGTAGCCGTTTGTGGGTTGTTTTGGAAGTTAATGTGATTGTAATATGGTTTCTTGTATTTATGATGATAATGTTGTCAATGTGTGAATTGTTGATGTAGTTTATGAATTTTGGAAGAAAGAAATATGTTATTGTTGTTATTGTTGAGTTGGGAAGGTTTCGGGTTCCATGGTATATGGTTTGGGTTGTTTGAATATTATGAGAATTGTTTGGAGCGTTCTTGAAACTTGTTTGAGTAGTCTCTGATTAGTATTTGAATATGCGGGCATTGATGTCGCCTTGAATGTAGGAAGTTGAATTGAATGAAAATGGAATGTTGTCGAGTTATGTAGAAAAGAGTTGCTAACGTTAGAATGCGTTTCGAATTCATTATTGATGTTGTTTATATGGTTGTTGGTATTGTTGTTGAAGATTTGGCCGAGTTGAATTCTCGGGGTTGTTGAATTTACAGGGGAAATGCTGCCCAAATTTCTGTAGATAAAGTGCTAGCCTAGAATTGAATTCCGGAGCGCCTATGGCTAATGTTTGGTAGCTAATAATGTTGTTGTAGATTTGGGAAGCCAAGACTTAAATGTGGATTAGCTTAGGAACCGGACAAGGTATGTAAAGCTAACCTTTCTTTCTCTTGGCATGTCCTAATTGTAAGTAGGCTATGACACGAGTCTCGGGGTAACTCTATTCTTAAGATCCGAGCTTCACTACGATCCTTATTCACTCCTTAATGTTGGCAATTTTAACATGGTCAAATTATGGTTCTTAAGTCTTCTGTATGATTGGATTACAAATGTTGTATAAAGAATGTTGTTTTTAAAAGATTCTCAGAACTACGAACGACCGTAACTTTCTTAGACGAGCTCGGATCGTTTCGAAACGTTCGTGGGAGATTCTATAATGAATAAGGTCTCCAACTTACGTAGATGGACCCGGATCGGTTTGATACTCGTCCGTGGGCCCCGAGACTTTCCTTTGTGTAATGCTAACGACCCTTGAAGGGATTCAGTGTGACTATCGTCTTAACTCTAGAGCGTTGACCACTTACTCCTCTATCGAGTTTGTAATGACGATTATACCCTAATTTTCATAAGTTATTTTATATGGTTGGATGCGTATCTACGAGTCCTAAGGTCCTATTTGATATATTTTCGAACGACATTCGGAAGAAACTTGATTTGACTATAGACTTGGTTTCTAAATGATGGTTCACTTTGATTATTCTATCGAGTTTTGAAAATGTTTTAAACTGCATATAGTTGCTCATGACTCTGCTCATGCATATGGTTGTTACCTCTTCCACCGAGTCCCGGGCCGGTTATGTATCGTGCGCACTATGTTATTTTTCGGTGTGATGCTGTGCTACGGTTCACTGATCTCCTCGCTAGAGGGCCGGGTTCCGTTTATATTTGGTGTTATGCTGTGTTATGGCGGTATGGTGTGCTATGATGTGTTATGGGGATATGTTGGGTTACGGAGATATGAAACCTTCTGGTGTGATGCTGTGTTATGGCGCCAACGACGGGCGGGCGACCATAGTTCTAAGAGCCCATGCATGATTTGTGTTTTATGAGTAAGCATTTTGATACTTTCGATATTGCATTTACTTTCTAGACTTCTGGTTTCGACTATGATCTTGGTTACTATATTTCATGCTTTGCATACT
Organism: Lycium ferocissimum; assembly: GCF_029784015.1. Lineage (NCBI taxonomy): Eukaryota > Viridiplantae > Streptophyta > Magnoliopsida > Solanales > Solanaceae > Lycium > Lycium ferocissimum. Next base: position 6,573 of record NW_026726499.1, read on the forward strand.
CAGTACATATTCCGTACTAACCCCCTTTCTTCGGGGGCTGCGTTTCATGCCGCGCAGGTACAGATGTTTATTTGGACGATCCACCAGCTTAGGATTCCGGTTCAGCTGTCTTGGAGCGCTCCCTTGTTCTGGAGCCCATACTTTGGTCCAGATTTTGTTATTGCATATATGCATATGTTTGTTTACGGGTACGGCGGGGCCCTGTCCCGTCATATGATTCTGTTATTATTCTTAGAGGTCTGTAGACATATATGTGTGGGTTGTGGGTGATCTCTGTCCAGTTGTGTCTATGTGCTTTGTGATTTGGACGTCCCCCTATACTATGATAGCCTTATCGGCTTATATGTGATACTATCTACTGGAAGTTATGACAGCGATATGTATATGTATATTTGTGACAGTTTTGGGGGCGACGGTTCATTTCTCTGTATGCATAAGATCTGATCACGCCAGCTATGGTCTGATGTCCGACTTTTATGTATGTATAATCTTTTTATACGCTGATTATGGTTAACGGGTTCGTACGGGTGCCCAGCTCGGGCACTAGTCACGGCCTACGGGGTTGGGTCGTGACAAAAGTGGTATCAGAGCGGTTCGTCCTCGGATTGTCTACGGACCGTGTCCGCAGTCTTGTTTATGGTGTGAAGCCGGCCACACTCATAAACAGGAGGCTGTGGGGCATTTAGGAATCAGCGACCTTTTTTCTGTCTTAGATCGTGCGATAGAGCCAAGTCATAGGAAATGAGATTCCTCGTACTAACTTTTGATTTCAGCTGAAGGACGGCACCGACAGAAGAAAGTGACCGATTATATTGGAAGCTATGAAGCGCGCAGGTAAGTAGAGGTACGAAAGGCATATGTTGATTAAGGTATTGAAGTATGATCGAAACATAAATTTGGAAACCGAAAGGGAAAGTAAACAGGAAAGTGTAACAGGTGTAGTTCGAGTTGGACATACGGGGTAAGTCCATCATTTTCATACTGTTATTGATACTGGGAGCCCTGTGTGGCTGTAATATGATATGATATGTATATATATGTGTTGGCCCTGTGAGGCATTGTTGGTATTTCCTGTGTACAGGTTTTGAGATAGTAAGAAATATAGAGGAAACTCTGCCGAAATTTTTCCAGGAAATAAAACAAGAATGAGGTATGGGTTTGTAATATGCCTTGAAAGGTCGTGTTAATAGTAAAGATAGAATTTGACTAAGTTGCAAGTACGGCTGACCTTGAAAAAAATAAGTTAGCTGCTGAAGTAATGATAATGGTAATTAGGAGGTCGACATCGATGTGGTAAAAAGAATTTGGAAAAGGCTTGTGATGTTAAGGAAATGGTTAGGGGAGACTGGCGAATAATGATAGAGAGTTATATTAAGGTGCCAACTGAATTGATAAGTATGGATAAATTATGACAAGTTTATAGTGAGAAGAAATAATAGTATGATTGAGACAAGAGTATAAAAAAATAAAAAAAAAGAGGGAGAAATTTTGTGACGAATATGAATGTGCTGACAAGACAGCTTGTGAGATATTAAAGATGAAATTGACCAGAAAGGGCAAAATTTAAGAAGTGTTACATTACAAGGCTGATTACGAACAGGATATTATGTAAATATCATAGGGATCATTATGAAAATGCGCGGGGCCTAGCGGGGAAGCGACTAAGGGATATGACGTGATTTGTGTGACTAAAGTATGAAGGTGAGTTAGCGGAAAGGAGGGATTTATGAAGTTCTTCTACAGGGAAAGTACATAATAGAAATTACGAGATAACGGAAACGATAGCGAGCACAAAAAAAAAAAAGAGGAGATGAAAAGAAAAGCGGGTAAGATAACAGTGCAGTAATAGATGATGACGGGTGTAGCTGTGAACACGAGTAATATCATTGACGGAACGGTGAAAGACCGGATTATAGAGAGACGAACAATGAAGTAGGGGGAGTACTAGGAAATGACTGGCATGATAAAAACATAAGAGCAGACAGGGGTGAACAGACTATGACTTGAAAATAAGAAAGGGATTATGTAGGAGAAAAAATTTCTGAAAATGTAGCGGTATTATAAAGCTCCTCGTGCACAAAAAAGGGGGGATGGACATAGACTGGAGAAATATGGTAAGGGAATACATAGTCATGATTCTAAAGGTGTAGTACGACGACAGGATGATATGACAAGACCATTGTTGAGACGGATTTGGTGTGTTCTGAGTAAGTTGGAAGCCTGTGTTGGATACATAGTAAGGGTAAAAAGACATAAAGCACGAAGGGATACTGCGTGCAGACGACTTCACCTTGAAAATAATGGGATCTTTAAGCAACAAAGATGGTAGGCTTAAGGAACGGATGATGCAATATAATTTCATCAAAAGAAACGGATAAAATAAGTGGGGGTGAAGATACTATCCCAAGAGAACTGTGGACACTTATCGTCGGAATATGAGTGCCACCTAACTGAGAATTTGGAATAACTATGAGTATTAAATAATTATTGGTTGAAGTGAGAGAACCTTTCTAATTCGGCGGGAGATGTGTTATGAGGACGTTCTGAAATCTGTTAAGACTTCAACTCGCTCCAGATTATGTCTTTGAAGGTCATGCGGTGAGGTGGACACGATTATACTAACATTAGAGCGTCGCATTTCAGCAAAGTCCCAAAGTTAAGCGTGCTGGAGTGGGAGCAATTTTAGGATGGGTGACCCCCTGGGAAGTTTTCTGAAAGTCTTACAAATTCAGACGTAAGAAGGAAGTGAGAAGCTAGGTTAATCTAAGGAAAAATTAGAGTATAGTGGGCGGTGAACCTTAAGAGGTCGTGTAGAACGAGGCAGACCGAACCAGTGAAAAAGAAGGAAGGTGCAGTACAGCTTTAAAAGGAGAGTAAGTTGAATAGCGTGTGGAAATATTTTGTAAACAAGATAGTAGCAATTATGTGTACGTATGTATATGATATCCCATACATGACTATATTAGCGGGTATGTGTATCCCAGCTATCGACGTTGTGACACGTTGGAAGGCATTAATCGGACAGGGTAATGAAGTTCAAGAGAGAGAAAATAAAATGGCATGAATATTATAAGGCAAGCCGATCTTTGTTTTCGCTACATGTCAAGCCCAGAAAGTTCTAAGATAATGAAATTTGGAAAAGAGAGAAAGTGAGTAGATGGAAAGTAGGGTGACCAAAATGTCGGGAAGGGGCAAAAAGAGTAGAAACATGAGGGAGTAAAGCCTCGAGGAGACGACGGGTAAAGCACGACACCATTGGATAAAAATTTAAGGTTAGACGTATGAAAGGATAGAGTGTGGTAGTATGGAACAAAAGAGGAATGTGTCAGGTTGAGGAACAGACTTCGACAAATAGGACGAAAGGATAGTGACCACGACGAGAAGTGAGAAGTAAAAGGAAGAACGATTAGGCCGCGCAACGACGCTGAGAGAATTCCAACTCTTGAAAGATAAGTGCCGAGGCCGGTGGATAATTAAAAACTATTAGTGTGTTAGGACCCCCCTAATAAAGAGGGGGGGAGAACATATTGAACTTGAAAGGAGTTAGGGCGTTTTTATGCCCAGAAAGGGGAGATTCATTAGCCTGGAGCCAGAGTTCGAAACGATCGCCAACACAAGGAAATCGAAGACACGTATATTTGTGTTACAAGAGAATCGTAAGAGAGTAGGGATTTCCGTAGCCCTATGCTTTTGGGTTGTATGGTAAGATTTGAGGGATAAAGGTTAAAGAAACAGTTGTGGCGGAGAGCTAAGGGAAAGGTTGTGGCAAGAGCCTAAGGATTTAGTTTGAACTCGAACTGAGAGTTGCCATAAATGTAGCTATACAGTGAATGATAGCGAAAGGCGCAAACCCATTACATAAACATACTTTGGATAAGTAGCCCCGGGAAGGAACTAGGAAGAATAGTTTGAAGGACATAACCATAATACGCACTAACGACAAAGTCACGTTGGGTGAGCACCCGGAATGTAAAGGTAAATGGTGACAAAGATGTAAGGACTAATGATGTTGACCATTAAACCACAAGTGAGTCCTAGCACAGTGTGCCCCCCCCCCCCCCCAGACTAACACACAGGCCGAGCGTACTATTCAAACGCTAAGGAATATGTTGCGGGCCTGCGTTATTACTTTTAGAGGCAGCTGAGAGGATCATTTGCCACTTGTGAGTTTGAATATAACAATACCTACCATCCTAACATCCAGATAACCGCGTGAGGATTTGTATGGTAGCTAGTGCAGGTCACCGATTGGCTGGTACGATGTTGGCGAAACTAAGTTAAGTGGGCCAGATATGATTCAGCAAGTAGTCGACAAAGTGAAACTCATTCGAGAGCGGTTATTAGCAGCTTGGAGGCAACAGAAGTCATATACAGATACTCGGCGTCGACACCTAGAGTTCCAGGTCAACGATTGGGTATCTTTGGAGGTGTCACCCTATATTGGTGCTATGAGATTCGGCAGAAAGGGGAAGCTCAGCCCGAGGTATGTGGGACCTTAACAGGTCATCCGTAAAATAGGCGAGGTTGCCTATGAATTAGACCTACCATATGATGTGGGAGCAGCCCATAGTCATGCCGGGTCGTCAGGTGAGGAGATTGCGTACTACAGACATAGCTTCCGTTAAGGTATTGTGGCGGAACAATAACAAGGAAGAGATGAAGAATACGTATCCCTGCTTATTTCCTATGTCTACAGGTAATCTAAATTTCGAAATTGGTTATGGTAGTGACTAATGAACTGTTTGGCATAACTGTATTAGGAACTCCCCCCTAAATGCCTGTAAGACCCTATAAGACTAGTTTAACATTCGAGGACGAATGTTCAAAAGGGGGGAGGATGTTAGATCCCGTATTTTGTACATCGGGACAATCCGAGTTAACTACGATAAGTTAGGGACAAGACTATTTCGGGATGCGAAGTCGGGACTTTTAACCACGATCTTGTTTTACGACATAAGTCGCTTATGGTTTTGTGGCGTGGAATATTAAGGAACTTTGGGGCCAAAATGAGTTAAGGAAAGACTAATATTTCATGAATTAAAAGGGGGTGTGGCCGGCCACACGCGTGTGGGCCAAGGCCACATGGAACCTTAATATGTGAGAATAAAAGATGACTTAGTCATCTTATTCATCACTTTCACCCTTAAGAAAAATCAAGAAGCTTTGAGAAAGAAAGAAAGAGCCATATTCAGCCATGGAGATGGAAAAGTGAAGACCAAAACTAGCCATCAAAAAAATTATTTCTTCTAGGTTTTCAACTCATTGGAAGGTCCTAAACAACATGGAGTAGTTGTTGGAATAAGCAAAGTGTTCATTCCTGCAAAGCACCACCTAGCCGTGTGAAGAAGTGAGTGAAGAAGGTAAGAATTAATCTCCATTTTTGTATGTTATGCATGGTTTGTGGACGTTGTGGAGCGTGGAAATGAATGAAATTCATGGAATTATGCATGTTGGGGTTGAGCCGTGAGGGTGTGAGGTTATGTAAGAATGAAGAACTAATTTTATTTAGTATGTTTTGGTTGTTGTTGTTATGTATTCTATGATGAGAATGAAGGTTCAATGACTCAAGTGGAAGTTGTAGCCGTTTGTGGGTTGTTTTGGAAGTTAATGTGATTGTAATATGGTTTCTTGTATTTATGATGATAATGTTGTCAATGTGTGAATTGTTGATGTAGTTTATGAGTTTTGGAAGAAAGAAATATGTTATTGTTGTTATTGTTGAGTTGGGAAGGTTTCGGGTTCCATGGTATATTGTTTGGGTTGTTTGAATATTATGAGAATTGTTTGGAGCGTTCTTGAAACTTGTTTGAGGAGTCTCGGATTAGTATTTGAATATGCGGGCATTGATGTAAATTTGAATGTAGGAAGTTGAATTGAATGAAAATGGAATGTTGTCGAGTTATGTAGAAAAGAGTTTCTAACGTTAGAATGCGTTTCGAATTCATTATTGATATTGTTTATGTGGTTGTTGGTATTGTTGTTGAAGATTTGGCCGAGTTGAATTCTCGGGGATTGTTGAATTTACAGGGGAAATGCTGCCCAAATTTCTATAGATAAAGTGCTAGCCTAGAATTGAATTCCGGAGAGCCTATGGCTAATGTTTGGTATCTAATGATGTTGTTGTTGATTTGGGAAGCCAAGACTTAAATTTGGATTAGCTTAGGAAGCGGACAAGGTATGTAAAGCTAACCTTTCTTTCTCGCATGTCCTAATTGTAAGTAGGCTATGACACGAGTCTCGGGGGTAACTCTATTCTTAAGATTCAGGCTTGACTACGATCCTTATTCACTCCTTAATGTTGGCAATTTTAACATGGTCAAATTATGGTTCTTAAGTCTTCTGTATGATTGGATTACAAATGTTGTATAAAGAATGTTGTTTTTAAAAGATTCTGTAACTACGAACGACCGTAATTATCTTAGACGAGCTCGGATCGCTTCGAAACGTTCGTGGGAGATTCTATAATGAATAAGGTCCCGGTGTGATGCTGTGCTACGGTTCACCGAGCTCCTCGCTAGAGGGCCGGGTTCCGTTTATATTTGGTGTTATGCTGTGTTATGGCGGTATGGTGTGCTATGATGTGTTATGGGGATATGTTGGGTTACGGAGATATGAAACATACGGTGTGATCTTTTGTGTTATGCCAACCTACGGGCGAGCGACATAGTTCTAAGAGCCCGTGATGATTTGTGTTTTATGAGTAAGCATTTTGATACTTTCGATATTGCATTTTCTAGACACGGTTTCGAATATGATCTTGGTTACGATATTTCATGCTTTGCATACTCGGTACATATTCCGCACCGACCCGCTTTCTTCGGGGTCGCGTTTAAATCCGCGCAGCACAGATGTTTATTTGGACGATCCACTTTGACTTGGGATTCCGGTTCGGTGTCTTGGGAGCGCTCCCCTGTTCTCGCTGAGCCCATACTTTGGTCAACATTCCGTTATTGCATTATATATGCATATGTTTGTTTACGGGGCAGTAGGGGCCACTGTCCCGTCATATGATTCTCGTTATTATTCTTAGGTCCGTAGACATATATATGGTTGTGGGTGATCTGTCGATTGTGTACGTGTGCTTTGTGATTTGGACGTCTCCCTATACTATGATAGCCTTATCGGCTTATGTGATACTATCTCGGAAGTTATGACGATATGTATATGTATATTTGTGATTTTGGGGGCGACGGTTCAACTTCTGCCTTGTATGCATAAGATCGATCACGCCGGTATGGTCCGATGTCCGACTTTTATGTATGTATATCTGTTTATACGGCGATTATGGTTAACGGGTTCTTACGGTGCCCCCGGCTCGGACACCAGTCACGGCCACGGGGTTGGGTCGTGACAAAGGCTGGAGCATGTGTCTTTGGAGGCGGGGTATGCGATGTCTCGGACGGCCCTCACTCGAATCTCATCACGGGCCCTCGTGGCACTGCCGAGGGTACTGACTAGTGGCCTCGGCGGCCGCTCGCTGCCCTTTCCGGGTAGCTGTAGCTTTCTTGCGGGGCATCGCTGAAATCAAAACAATTCATCAGAAGCGAAAGCTAAACACATAGCTCTATCGCATAATCTAAGAGAGAAAGACTGACATCATCATAAATGTCCTGTAGCCTTCTGTTTGTAAGTATGGTGCACAACACGCCCATAAACAAGGCTCTACTAGACACGGTCTGTAGACAACCCTAGGACGGAACTGCTCTGATACCACTTCTGTCAAAACCCAAACCGATGAGTCGTGACGAGTGTCTGATCTCTAGTGACCAAACACCCCTAAACACATATCTGAATCACACTGAACATCAAGGACCCATAAATGGCATAAACTGATCTCATACTGCCTCACGAAAGGGTAACATCAAAAACTCTATACAATCTGTATATACACATACATATCGAAGAACGATTGCAAGCCGGCTAGGCCGGCCGCATACATCGTACACAAAATTCGGGGCGCGACAAGGCTACATCATCGACTAATACATACAACTGCTTGCTGCACCCTCTGCGGAATGAAAGTCGTAGAAAGGACGAACGAGGCCCCTTATCATACCCTATATGCATGTACATTCAAAAAGGGTAGCATACCAAAATAAATCGCAACTCCGAATCAATGGATCGCTTGTCGACCTTTCTTGGATAGAAGTCTTACTAATTTGGACCACTGTCGGTCTACGAATGCGGGCATGAGTGCGCCCCAGAGCAACGAGGAGTCGGACGGATAATGTGCGAGCATGAAAGGCATAAGAACAATATGCGTATATATAAGAATCATGAATAAGATCGGAATTCATAAGCTGAAATGACTATCTGCATGTACTTGTATGAACTAGGCATGTATCTGCATATATCTGTATAACTGACAATGTCTCTGTGGGCGCATAATCTGCATGCTCATGCCTATCAATGTTGGTCATACATGTGCGTATATAACGCCTGTTAAGTCTCTATGGCATCCCATCATCTCATATCGGCCTCTCTTCGGCCATCATCATAAACATTTGCTGCGGTACGTACAATTCGATCCTTATATTATCATCATCATGGTGCACCAGCTGATCAGGTGGTAATGTGTTTATAGCGCCTGTTCAATTCCCCGTGCCCTATATACATATAGTACTTGCGTATATAATGCCTTCTGGTAACGGGTCAATATACATATATATATAAACGAATGTAATGCATGAATAAACTATATACATAAAACTGGACCCATGAACAGAAGGAACAATAATAAACGGGGTACATAAACATCAAAGACTGAAGTACTCCTAATGCTTCTAAGAGTAGAGTAATATGGAAGCTCGCTTACTCGTTTGTCGGTTCATATCGTAAGATCATGCCAAAAGAAGGAAAGGATAGCCTTAACATACCTTGAAGTATACCCAATCATCCAACTTCTACCTCTCGAACTTGTAAGTCTACAATTAAGATAACATAGGCCTTAATCAGACTATTTACCTCACTTACTAATCATTTTAAATACGAATAGAGCTAGACAAATTACGGGCAACATTTCCCTTATAAGGTTGACAACCCTTCAACTTCCCATTCAATCCAACATCAACCACAACAACAATAACAACACTCATATATAATTATATACTCAAATCTATCCCCAATCGTCTCTTAAAATAGCCTCAAATCACTACCTTAACCTTCATCAACTTACCACTTCTATCAGCACCCTCCCTTTACTTAAAATCACTAAAACTCTTAACAATTAACTCAAATACAAGGGTAGAAATCATTTACATACCTTGAGGGGTATAATATCCCAAGAGTCACTTCAACTCCAACTTCCTAAGCTTCACAACCTTGAAGAAACCCTAGAAGCAACCTTCTTCTTCACAAGCTCGGGTTTTACGGGGCTCGAATCTTACCAAATCACCACTATTATGATAGGAAATATTGAGAGAGAAAATATTAGGGTTTCTCTGATTTGGAATGGAAGAAAATGAGAAATAAGGTCGTGAACTACTTATTTATTCTTGGAATTAAAAGTCCCCAGCGGTGCGGTTCGACGAACGGGTTGACGACGTTGACGTGTCGACTGTCCGTCGACCTGTGCCTGCAAATTTCCAAGCTACGGAACCCTATGGACGCCGTACAATGACTGTCCGTCGACCATGTTGACGACCCGTCGACGATGACTGGTGTCTGCAGATTTTCTCAGGTTCAGCTCAGATCGCGTCGATTCGATTCATTCAACTTCTAACTCAGTAAATTTCCAGGAATACCTGCTGGCATCTTTGTACATGGGGTAAGGCACTTTCGATCTCCAAAACTCGGACACGAGTCTCAATTCCTAAGGAATACCCAACTATGAAACCATAGGTTCTACTACGACGAGAGCGAGAGGCGTAACAGTTCTAGAGCTCTCCAGAAGTTGGGAAATGTTAGAAATGAAATAAAATGAATGAGGGCCGAATATATATAACTTAAACAAAATCTGGGCCGACTCGATTTTACAGTCAACTCTACAGACCGTAAAACTTATACGGTCCGTATAATTGGACCGTAAATCCTGACCAGTGATTCTCCCTCCTCTGAATCAATTTTACAGTGGGAGTCAGCCAATTATACAGTCCGTATAACATCATACGGTCCATATAATTGGACCGTAAATCCTCACCACTAGTTCACCCTTTTTGGAACCAGTTTACGGGGTAGGTTAGCCCGATATACCCACTTTTTCCCCTGAAATATTTTCTCTTCAATTTTTTCAACCTTAATCCGACCAATACCTGCTAAACATAAACTTATCCCTTTATAACCATGAGATAAACTTGTCTAATCTCATTTAACCTTGGTAACCCCCGTATCCAAGATTGGAACCACTAAGGCACGACGAATCTCAAAGTACAAAACCACGGGGTGTAACAACAATCAAGAGTACGTGAAAGAAACAATTGTATCTGGATAGAAGGCTCTTAAATATCATACTTTGAAACTCATAGAGAGGAAGGAACACATGACTAGACCTCGGGTTGATGGATACGATATGGAAACCTATATGTGCTCTTCTATGAATCTCATTTGATATCTTTTGAATCATCTTATCCTCAAGAACTATGTTCATCTAAGTCAACTTGGTTCATATTATAGGACATTCTACAACCCAATAATGATAATCTAAATACTATCAGCACGTTTCACCTTAAATTGAGAACTATAGCTCCATAATGATTACCTTATGCCATCGTTACAATTTACCTTAAGTAACGATTTATAATTCATTAGCTAGACTCTAAAACTTATCCATTTAACTAAGCCTCAATAGAATCTGAGGTCTATCAACGAACCCCTGAAGCGACTCACATGTTTGATCTTACTTCATAATAACCAACCAACAACTACCTGAAGACTAGCCATACAAATCATCCTAATTATCGTTTCGTCACCCGTTAACGACCTTTAAATGCTTTCATCGTAATTCATTTTAACCCACCCTCTATGTACCGATCACGACCACATACTGGCTATTGATATCATTTTTCTGAAACAACGATCTATAAAATCTTCAACCATACCTTTAGAAACACTCATCATCATTTACGTTAAGTGGGATCCATGACCTTTTAACACGCTCTTGAAACTTGAATATGTAAGGGAAACAATGGTAGGGAATACCGACATAGAAAAACATGACGTAGCTCCTCTTTAACTTATAAAAAATATAACATGGAATCAATAAACTCTTCATAACTCTAGACATTATACCACATATAGAGAAATAAGTAATGGGAGTCGTGCCATAGTGGCGAGCCAAGGAATAACCTTACATACCTCAAATCCAACTTTGAATGACTACAACGAGTTAATTCTTCTGATAAATGTCTAACCTGTTAAAACGGGGCTAATATCAATATAACCATAGCCCAGCCAAATACTACAGCTATAGCAACACTATCATCAAGCAATCAAAGAGCGACGAGCTCCCGATGCTATATACAACGGTGTACTCCACACCCTACCTTCTTTTAACTACATTTATTCTCTATACAAGCTAACAAACCCTACCAACCTCCAAACCAGATTAAAACATCTCTTAATCAGTTACATAACTATCACAACCCGAACTCACGGCTTCCTATCACCGTCCTGTGAGTTATTAACAAATACTTACCTTAGATGCTCACACGAGCTAGTAGAAAGTCGTAGACGATTAATCATACTTGGTTCGCCCTCATAAAAGTTCCCCATCACCTTACTTCACCATGATGTAATCCCTGACATGATAGGACCCATAGAAAACTAATGTTACAACCACGAGGTCATTGAAGAAATAACCATATATAAGTTGGAATACACTTACAGATCTTGGAAGAAGAAAGGAAGAGTGTTTGGGAGAACCCTTAAGAATCTGCCAAATGGAAGCTTACAAATGAACTCTAAAAGACAACTTTCATAATAATTTCTCCAAGGCCATGCAAGAAATGGCATGAATAATATAATGAAGATGCCTTTACAGCAAAATGACTAGTCTATTTAATTAAAAAATATTAGTCTCACTTAGTGGGAAATTGTTGTCACTTTCATAGGCTAAAAACGCGCCCAACATGAAGCCACGTGTAGAACTAATCCTTATCTCAAAATATAGTTTTATAATATGTTAGATACGATGCTTCACTTAATACTTTAATAATTTATTAAATAACCAACTCCCATAATGTAAATATTTTATAAAATTAAAACATATGTTAATATTTCATAAAGATAAAAACATCTAGTAAATATATTTCATCAAATTCTAATTTCAAGAGTAAAAATTTGCGTACTATGAATGCTCAAAACGGTAAATGACAACTTTCTTTTCTTATGAGAAAATAATTTCTATCATTATAATAAAGAAAATCCCATTTATAAACTTCCTCGTATCAAATGTATAATTTAAAGCATATCCGGAAGTAGTAATAATAGTAACGACCCAAAATCATACTTATCAAATTTTTACTATAAGGTTTCACTTAAAAGAAAATACCATATCAAGGCTATATATAACGGTTTTCAAATTCGGAACACATAACCTGCCTCGGTATCTAAGAACTCCCTCTATAGAAGTTTCAAATGGAGACTCCTCCTTTGCATGACATATATCGCTATAATGGCTCAATTGAGGATCTTCATATTGCTGCTCTTTCACTTCCATATCCAAGGACGAAAGCTGGGATCATTAACACTAACTCTCGCATCACCTGAACCAATTAAACGTACTCCCAGATTAGCTAATTGGTGGAGCTCATGAACCAATTCTTTCTTTTTCGAGGGAACTTCACACAGACTACCTATTGATCGGCGGCTAAGCGCATCTGCCACTACATTTGCCTTCCCGGGGTGGTATAAAATATTCACATCATAATCTTTTAATAATTCTAACCACCGCCTCTGTCGCAGATTCAGCTCCTTTTGTTTGAAAATGTATTGAAGAATCTTGTGATCTGTATAGATATCAACGTGCACACCATACAAATAATGTCTCCACATTTTTAACGCATGAATAAGCTATGACCAATTCAAGATCATGAGTTGGGTAATTCTTTTCATGTTTCCGCAGTTGTCTCGAAGCATAAGCGATGACTTTACCATGCTGCATCAATACACAGCTTAACCCCACGCCAGAAGCGTCACAATACACAACATAACTATCTGGCCCTTCTGGAAGTGTTAAAACTGGAGCTGAGGTCAATCTGTCCTTCAACTCTTGGAAACTATGCTCAGAAGCATCATTCCACTAAAATTTGGCTGATTTTTGGGTTAGCTTCCTCAACGGGGATGAAATAGATGAAAAGCCCTCTACGAACCTTCTATAATAACCTGCCAACCCCGTAAAAACTACGAACTTCTGTAGGTATCGTAGGCCTTGGCCAAGTCTTCACAGCTTCAATTTTCTGAGTGTTAACTCGAATGCCATCATCTGAAATAACATGACCCAAAAAGGTCACAGAATTTAACCAAAAATCACACTTTGAAAATTTTGCATACAATTCTCGAGCTCGAAGAATTCCAAGAACAATACGTAAATGATCGGCATGTTCTGATTCTGTGCGAGAGTACACCAGAATATCGTCAATGAATACTATTACGAATAGATCCAAGAGAGGCCTGAATACATTATTCATCAAATTCATAAACACGGCCGGAGCATTAGTTAGCCCAAATGACATCACCCGAAATTCATAATGACCATATCTCGTTCTGAAAGCTGTCTTGGGAATATCTTCTTCTCTAACTCTCACTTGATGGTAACCCGACCTCAAGTCTATTTTAGAAAATCACTTGGCGCCTTGTAGTTGGTCAAACAAATCATCAATCCTTGGGACAGGATATTTGTTCTTTATCGTCACCTTATTCAACTATCTATAATCGATGCACATTCGTAGGGAGCCATCTTTCTTTCTTACAAATAAGACTGGTGCTCCCCATGGTGAAGAACTGGGTCTAATGAAGCCTTTCTCGAGCAAATCTTTCAACTGTGCTTTTAAATCCTTCAATTCTGCCGGATCCATTCGATAGGGAGGAATAGAAATAGGCTTGGTATCCGGCAACACATCAATGGTAAAGTCAATTTCTCTTTCTGGAGGAAGGCCTGGAAGTTCATCTGAAAACACATCTGGAAATTCATCACTACCGGAACGGATTGAAAAGTTGGCGACTTTGCTTAAGTATCATGGACTCGGACTAGGTGATAAATATAGCCCTTAGCTATCATCTTCCCTGCCTTAAGGTGGGAAATAAACCTACCTCTTGGAATCTTGCATTACCACTTCCATTCAAGCACGGGCTCTCCCGAAAATTGAAATCGAACTACTTTCATTCGGCAATCAACATTAGCATAACATGAGGCCAACCAATCCATACCCATAATTATATCGAAATCTGGCATTTCCAACTCAACTAAATCAGCTTTAGTTTGGCGGTTACATAGCACAATCTTGCACTCTTTGTATACTTGTCTCACTAACATGGGATCACCAACCAGAGTAGATACCTCAAAAGGTTTGTTTGGCTAGGTTTTTACCCCAATACGATTAGCAACATATGGAGTAATATAAGATAGCGTAGAACCCGGATCTATCAATGCATACACATCATAGGAAAATACTGATAATGTACAACGTAACCACGTACGGCGAGGACTCGAGATCTCGTCGTCCGCTAAAGCATAGATGCGCGGCTGTGTGGCACCTGGTAGATGATCCCCTCGGCCTCTACCTCGGCTGTTGGAATATGGGAGTACGCCCGCCGGACGCACCGAAGAGGAGCCGGCGATGCCGATCTTGTGGCCGAACCCCCAACTCTACCATACCTCGAGGGACAATCTCGCATCAAGTGTCCAGTCTGTCCACAAATATAACAAGCATCTGTGCCCTGGCGACATGGCCCTGAGTGCAATTTTCTGCACTGGCTGCATCGGGGAACTGGTGGTCTCCCTTGACTGTAATCTCCCCCAAACTGAGAACCTGGGGCCCTCGAGCTCTGGCCATGTCCCGAACGGAAGGAACGATCAAATCTCTGGCCCGTTAACCGGGGAGGTGCACTCGTTGCTGACTGGCCTGAGTGTATAGAATACGTCTGCCTTGATCCCTCTCTGTAATCACTACCTGTGCCCATACATCTAGCCCCCTTGCTTTGCCCTCTATCAATATCACGATCACCCCTTTGCGGATGTTGCTGTTCTTCTAAATTCTGGGCATGGGCTTGTATGCGGGAAATATCCATCCCATCTTGCAACGAGGCTGTCAGGCAATCTTTGAATAAATGTGGCCCTAAGCCACTCACAAATCTATGCACCCTATCGCCCATATCGGCCACCATAGTCGGGGCATATCTAGCCAAAGAATTAAATTGAAGGCTATACTCCCGGGCACTCATATTTCCTTGCTCCAAGTTTAGGAATCTATCCGGTCTAGCTCGGTGGACCTCGGGTGGCAAATAATGGCGAATGAAAGCATCTACAAATTTTTGCCAAACGGGAGAATGCACATTCTCTTTCCTTGATGCTATCCAATTGTTATACCATAAGACCGTCACATCTCGGAGTCTATATGATGCCAACTCTAAAGATTCAGTCACGGAGGCATGGATAATCTTAAAAGTCCTCAACATCTCATCAATAAATCCTTGCGGGTCTTCATCCGGCTTTGACCCGAAAAACTCCGGAGGATTCAAACTCATGAAGTCACGGGCTCTGGTACTAGCTGAACGATCACTTGGGCTCGCATTCTGTCGTTGTACCTGAGCGGGAACCAACTGTGTCAATAAATGAATGGCCTCGATCACTTGTTGAACCGAGGTAGCCGGTGAAGGAACTGGAGGCATAGGAGCTGGTCTTTGAAGCCCCTTCTTGCTCTCCCGTAATAGGCGGAGTAGTAGAGCGTTAGATGGAGCCTCGTGGTGCGATTCACCTCATCTATATTCATTGGCGGCTCTCTTCTCGCCCGCCTTTTCATCGTAGTCTTGCCCTGCGGGCGGCTTTCTCTTTTCCCTTTGGCGGCATTTAAATCACAACACACTATTAGGGAGGATAAAATCTTATACACGGCTCTATCGCACGATCTCGTAAGAAGAAAGATGGTCATTTTTTCCTAAATTCCCTGGCCTTTGTTTATTAGCGTGGCGCGCACACCATAAACAAGACTCTACTATACACGGCTCGTAGACACTTCCTACGGCGCGGGCTTCCGATACCACTTTTGTCACGACCCAAATAGGGCCATGACGGGTATCCGGGGCTAACCACCGAACACCGCTCATTCTGTTACTCATTTGCTCTCATTTATAATATATACTCATAATCATAGAAAACGACTTTCATTTGAATCATATTTACTTTATAAACATAGGCCCTTTAGGCTATCAAAATATTATACATATATACAAACATATACATATAATGGGGGAACAGGTGAGACCATATTACCCACTGGCTAACGTATCTACGAGCCTCTTGTAGTACTAGACATGTAGACGGGACAGGACCCCGTCATGCCCAAAACATGAATATATACATATGTACCAAAAGAATAATCAATGGCACCTCCGAAAAAGTGGAGTGCTCCCAAATCAGCTAATAGCTCCTACGAGTCTGGATCACCTCCCTGTCTACCTGTGGGCATGAACACAACGTCCAAAGAAAACGGACGTCAGTACGAACATTGTACTAAGTATGTAAGGCATGAGGGAAATGATCATAGTAAAGAAATCATAAGTCATGAGATGAGGACATAACCTGTGTACTCTTTACGTATGGATACATTTCATATATCTATATAATACATAACTATATCATGTGTATTATCGTAGCGTATGCCTCTTCATATCACATATACTTTACCATCGTTAACCCGCATCCTGGTAACCATCATATGCCGCCCACTAGTGGTGTCATGCCCGGACCTCTAGGCTCGGTGTAAACATAGCAGCCCGCCTTAGCGGTGACATGCCTGACCTTTTAGGAGCGGTGTAATCGTATGCAGCCCGCTTTCGCGGTGACATGCCCGGCCATTTAGGCGCGGTGGAATCATATCGTCGTATACTCCTCAAAACTTAACATCATCACACGTTTCATAGGCATATCATAAGTTAGGCATCATCATACATTTATCTTTAGAATATACATTAGAACTTGAAGGCAACTATAACTATGTCGGCGTGGCATAAGGTAGTGAACCCCCGTTTACGTTATGGAGTAATCATAATCGTTATATCTCACCTTGGAGGGACTGACGTTTTAAGGTGAGTTCACATGAGGAAAACATCAACGAATCATAGTCAACATCATTATCGTATTCGTAATGTATCTTTTATCTCATTTGGCTATTAATGAACATAGGCTCTTATTCTTCCGGAATATAGGAAATTCTTGAAGCAAAATGAAAATCATGCATAGGATTCATGCCTTAGAAAGAAGGTTTAGCCTTACATACCTTTGTCGTTTAACTATTCTATTGCTTGCTCGTTCTCCTTTAATGCTCACGTCTTTACTTTCAAGAGAGTTCGCATCGACATTAGCTAAATAAGTATAAGGATGTGTTTACTAAAGCTAGAGAAATTTGGGCAGCATTTCCTTTGTTTATATGACTTTCTCCATATTCCATATCAACTCCCAAACATTCATAACATCAATCACAATATCATAAACAACAATCGTCATTTGTTCACATTATCCACATTTCACGATTTCACTCCAATCCTCCAAAATCATGATCATAATTCACTATCATGTTCTTTCACATATAATACTCATTCTATGTTCTAAATGTCATTTATAACATATTCATAATCACAACATGTCCATTTTCATGATTCATTCCCAACTCTACTACTCAACAATAGCACTATTCACACATTTATGACCCATTTTATACTCTTCTACAATCTAAGTGTTTCAACTTATCAATACTTCAAACATCATGAAAATACCATGAAACTTACCTTAGATAGCGTAGAAACAAGTCTTGAGTGGAAATACCCTTCTAGCACCAAAACCCTATTTCACTTCTCTTGGGATTTCTTGGTTTGGATAACTTTAATGGGTTTCACACTCTTGATTCTTGTTGGTTTGATGAAGTTGATCATCAATTTCCTTTGTGTTCTTGTGGATGAAGTGTATGGAATGTTCTAGAGTCTTCTTGAGTTGTGGAGATGAAAGATGAAAGATGAAAGATGAAATGAAAATAAATGAGAGAGAGGTCCCTTATATTAATTCAAAACCTGTCCCGACCGAGATCTACGGACCAACATACGGTCCGTGTATTTTCTACTGGCCTTATGTGTGGATGTAGATCTGGTCCAGTGAGACATACCATTCTGGGCTGATTATACGGCCAGTATAATTTATACGGCCCGTATGTTGGGCCGTATAATGCCCACTGATTCTGAAATCATTTTCGTCGACTCGTTTGATCTCCGGTCCTTATGGAACCTTCTTAACACTTGTTCAACACCTCATTACCATTCTAAGGGAAGTTATAACTCTTCCTCAAAGTATCATTAGAATGTTGTTAACTCAATACTCGAAATTCTTATCCGACACACAACATATGACTCGCTTCCCTTAACAACTTTCTCCTCTTACCTCGAATGTCTTTGAAAATATTAATTAGGGGCATTAAAGGCTATTTCTTACTTATCAAAACATCGTGTACGTCATGCCCTTCTCTAGTCTGTTCACTGTACATTAACGGGAAATTTCCCAGGTGTAACATTCTTCCCCCCTTTTGGAACATTCGTCCTCGAATGTTAAGTCATCGGGGATTTTATAAAAATTTCGCCAGAGTCTCCCCTGTAATATGGCACTACCATCCTATCACAACAACCTACAATAACATTGCCTCACAGGGCCACAATACAATAGCAATATAAATTGGCCACACACGACCTATATGCATAAAAGAAAAACATACATACCTCATAATCTCGATGTCTCATCATGGATCTCTTCTGGGGACTGAAATAAATGTGGATATGTGGATTTCTTTTTCTCTTCCGCTTCCCAAGTAATTTCTTCCCGGTTGTTATTTCGCCACAAGACTTTAACTGAGGCCTCTTCCTTATTTCAGAGTCTTTGTACTTGCCTGTCTAATATGGCGATAGGCACTTCTTCATAAGCTAGCTTTTCTGTGATCTGAATATCATCTATTGGCACAATCTTGTAGGACCTCCAACACACTTGCGGAGCATTGAGACATGGAAAACTGGATGGACTAATTCAAGCTCCGAAGGCAAGTCCAATTCATAGGCTACTTGACCCACCTTACGGATAATCTTATAGGGTCCAATATACCGGGGATTTAACTTTCCCTTCTTACCAAATCTCATCACCCCTTTCATTGGCGACACCTTAAAAAACGCCCAATCATCAACTTGAAATTCTAGATCTCGCCGGCGGTTGTCCGCGTAAGATTTTTGGCGACTTTGGGCGGTCAACAGTCGACCTCGGATCACCTTGACTTTTTCCACTGCTTGTTGGATCAACTCGTGGCCTAAATGCCGTACTTCTCGATTTCAAACCATCCGGTGGAGACACACTTCCTTCCATCCAGAGCTTCATACGGAGCCATTTGGATACTGGACTAATAGCTATTATTATATGCAAACAAGATTAGGGGTAAATGGTCATCCCAGCTACCACCAAAATCTAATACACATGCTCGAAGCATATCCTCCAAAGTCTGAATGGTACGCTCGGCTTGTCCATCAGTTTGCGGATGAAATGCCGTGCTGAGCCTCACTTGAGTACCCAAACCTTCTTGGAAAGATTTTCAGAACTTAGCTGTAAATTGTGCTCCTCTGTCTGTAATAATGGATATCGGAACTCCATGAAGTCTCACAATCTCCTTAATATACAACCTCGCATAATCTTCGGCTGATTATGTGGTTCTGACTGGAAGAAAATGAGCTGCTTTCGTCAATCTATCCACGATCACCCATATAGAATCATACTTTCCTCGGGAATGAGGTAATCCTACAATAAAATCCATATTGATCACTTCCCATTTCCATGTAGGAATTTCCATTGCTTGCAATAATCCCCCTGGCTTTTGGTGCTCTATCTTTACTTGCTGGCAATTTGGGCATTGTGCTACAAATTCTACGATTTCTCTTTTCATGCCATCCCACCAATATATCAACTTGAGATCATGATATATCTTTGTCGTTCCTGGATGGATAGAATACCGAGAATAATGAGCTTCGTCTAGAATTCGACGTCGTAACCCTGCAACATTTGGAACACATAACCTGCCTCGGTATCTAAGAACTCCCTCTATAGAAGTTTCAAATGGAGACTCCTCCTTTGCATGATATATATCTCTATAATGGCTCAATTGAGGATCTTCATACTGCCGCTCTTTCACTTCCATATCCAAGGACGAAACTGTGGGATAATTAACACTAACTCTCGCATCACCTGAACCAATTAAACGTACTCCCAGATTAGGTAATTGGAGGAGCTCATGAACCAATTCTTTCTTTTATGAGGGAACTTCACGCAGACTACCTATTGATCGGCGGCTAAGCGCATCTGCCACTACATTTGCCTTCCCGGGGTGGTATAAAATATTCACATCATAATCTTTTAATAATTCTAACCACCGCCTACGCAGCATTCAGCTCCTTTTGTTTGAAAATGTATTGAAGAATCTTGTGATCTGTATAGATATCAACGTGCACACCATACAAATAATGTCTCCACATTTTTAACGCATGAATAACTACAGCCAATTCAAGATCATGAGTTGGGTAATTCTTTTTATGTTTTCGCAGTTGTCTCGAAGCATAAGCGATGACTTTACCATGCTTTGCATCAATACATCCTAACCCCACGCCTTAAGCGTCACAATACACAACATAACCATCGACGCCTTTCTGGAAGTGTTAAAAGCTGGAGGCCGAGGTTAATCTGTCCTTCAACTCTTGGAAACTACGCTCACAAGCATCATTCCACTGAAATTTGGCTGATTTTTGGGTTACCTTCGTCAACGGGGCTGAAATAGATGAAAATCCCTCTACGAACCTTCTATAATAACCTGCCAACCCCAGAAAACTATGAACTTCTGTAGGCGTCGTAGGCCTTGGCCAAGTCTTCACAGCTTCAATTTTCTAAGTGTCAACTCGAATGCCATCATCTGAAAAAACACGACCCAAAAATGTCACAGAATTTAACCAAAAATCACACTTTGAAAATTTTGCATACAATTATCGAGCTCGAAGAATTCCAAGAGCACTACGTAAATGATCGGCATGTTCTGATTCTGTGCGAGAGTACACCAAAATATCGTCAATGAATACTATTACGAATAGATCCAAGAGAGGCCTGAATACATTATTCATCAAATTCATAAACACGGCCGGAGCATTAGTTAGCCCAAATGGCATCATCCGACATTCATATTGACCATACGGATTCGAAAGGCTTGTCTTGGGAATATCTTCTTCTCTAACTCTCAACTTGATGGTAACTTGAGCCTCAAGTCTATTTTAGAAAACCACTTGGCGCCTTGTAGTTGGTCAAACAAATCATCACCTTATCCTCGGGAGAGGATATTTGTTCTTTATATTAGTAGTATGGAAATATCGGGAAAGGTTAAGGGTAAAAAGAGGAATTCGCAAAATGGTTCATGGAAATAATACGGAAGGCCAGGGGCAAAACGGGAATTTCACACAAGGATCAGGGATAAAGATTATATTATCTGAGTATGAGAATGTATATATATGGCATTTGGAGAGCGTAGGAAGTAAATCGGCTAACGTGATCACTCGAGGATAGCCCTCGTAACCATAAGCCAAGGTGGGGCCCACCCATCGAGATTTTGTTAAAGACATATAAAGAGATATATGGGTAGTACATGTGAAGTTGAGCAAGTCTTAAGAAGGACCCATAAGCCAAAAATGAGTGTAAGCCCTCCAAAAGGACGATTTAAGAAAACGTTTCCGGATGACCTGACTTGGAGGGGCGAAAATGGCATTATACGTTTGGAATTTGGGAAAACTCCCAGAAATAAAAGTTGTAGATAATTGAATTATCTTTCCAACGGTAGGTTGTGGACCCTCACACGATGTCGGAATCAAAAGTTATGACCTTTTTAAGAGAGAGACCTTAAGCTGCCAAAAAAATAATAAAGAAAACTCCGCGGGCCCCACAGGGGGAGGTCGGTGAAACCGACCTAGGGAGGCTA
This sequence comes from Lycium ferocissimum, assembly GCF_029784015.1. NCBI lineage: Eukaryota > Viridiplantae > Streptophyta > Magnoliopsida > Solanales > Solanaceae > Lycium > Lycium ferocissimum. Next base: position 28,757 of record NW_026726499.1, read on the forward strand.
TAAAAGACCCCATAAGTCTCATATTTTCAGCATAATAGTATTCCAAAAGTCCTAGAAGCCTCTCAAAATTTCTCCCAAACATTATAGTCCGATAAATCGAGAATTTAACAAGATTTCGCCAAACTAGTCCGTGAAAGGTGATTGTTCTTCCTTCTACTCAAGTGTGGCGTTGGAGAAAATTTATGTGGCTGAGTTTCTTCAAGTATAAGGTATTTTATTCATCCCATATCTTGTGTTGAGTTTATTTTAAGGTCTAGCAAGCTTTAAAAACGAAAATAGTTATGGAGAAGGGTCATAAAGTGTTGTGTTGAAGCTATTGTGTTTATGGGCTGTTTGAACATGTTGTGGCCGTGTGTATGGACTGATTTATATATGTAAAGATGGTATATAATATTGTTAGTTTGTTGACGAGATTATACTCCTCGATTGGGATGAAAGGAAGTGCATATTGTTGTTGTATGTTGAAAAACATCGTGTGGGATGTTTATGGAACACATTGTTATGAATAAAAAGTGTTGTGATGTTGATAATTTGGCCGGGTTGAATTCCCGGATTGCTGTTGATTAAAAATTGGCCGAGTTAGATTCTCGGGGATGGTGTATTTAGAGGAGATGCTGCCGAAATTTCGGCAGATAACAAGTAAATGTATTTGAAGGATTAAGAGAGGCATATGATAATGAACCTAACGATGGTGTCAATCTTCTTGAATGTAGACTAGCGATAGCAGAGTTGGACAAGTAAGCGTAGCTAGTAAGGCGCGGCGCGGTATGTTAAGGCTATGCCCTTTCCTTCTATGGCATGATCATACGTTGCAATTTTATAAATGCTCTCAGAACGTCCTTATTTTCAAAGGTTAGAAATTATGGTTTCAAAGCATGTTTTTCCTTCCTAATAGTCCATAAATGTTTTCCAAAATATTCATTTTCCCCAAAAACCAAGTTTAGGATTTTGAAAGCTTTTATGACCAAAACGACGAATAAGATTCTTATAGTGACACTGATAATGCCAGATATGCGAAAATGTCTATGATAAATATGTCGAGAATGGTTCCATGTTGGAAAATCCCAAGTTGGGGATTCGATACGAATATGAAAAATATTGAGTTACTTCTTGACTCTTAATTTTACTCCCTGATAACGATTCTATTTTTTTAAAAAAAAAAACTGCAAAGAACATGATTCAATGTCTTATGAAATTTATGATCTTATTCTATGTTTCTTGCTACTAGTCTCATCTTATATTAATTGTCCCTTCAAGGTGAGACACGACGCCCATGGCTATTCCATAAGGTAATCGGGGGTTACCGACCTTACGTCACCCCGATAGACACATGACTTTCTTTGGGTTCTCATGCATGCTTATATGAAATGTATATGACATGTATATGATATGTATATGAAAATGGGGAAATTTGGGGGAAGGGACACATGTTGCGCTATAGACGCATTGCCACACGGTCGGTGGCGTAATTCCATCCGGACGCGGGATGCCCGGACGCGGGACACATGTGGGTGAGCCGACGTACTTCGGCGCTATGACTTGTTCTATTTTCACATGTATATGACAAGAAATGTTTTGGAAAAAAAAATATATACAATAAGCAAGCATGACATCCGCCTGAGAGGCACTTACAGGTACAGAGTATCCTTTTATATCGTTATATGATCTTGGGTCCCACATGTTGTTATTGCTCATATGTTACATGCTCCATTGTATTATTTTCATGGCTTACATACTCAGTACATTGCTCGTACTGACCCCTCTTTTTCGGGGGCTGCGTTTTATGCCGCGCAGGTACACCCAGATGATGCGAAGTTAGCATAGCAGATGTTCCAGCGGAGTTAGTAGGCTCCATTTGTCCTGGAGTGCTGCCGAGTCAGAATATATGTACTATGACACTTTGTTCGAAGTTAGAGACTTTGCAGACAGAGTCGTGGGTATTGGGTTGTCAGTCTGTAAGCGGCTCCAGCAGCCGATATGTTATTCTGTTACGTGTCACGAGTCTTATATGATGTCAGACTTTACTTATAAAAAAAAAAAAATTGAGATCCTACTATGTATTCATTCTTAACCGATTCATAAGCTTATATATGTATTAAGAGTCAGCGGGTTCGCTCGGCTCTGGATATGAGGTCGGGTGCCCATCACACCCCAGGGAGATCGGGGTGTGACAAAGTGGTATCAGAGCAGGTCGGTCTAAGGGTTGTCTGCAAAGTCGTGTCCAGTAGAGTCCTGTTTATGGGTGTGAAGCCGGCCACATTTATAAACAGGAGGCTGCGGGGCATCTAGGGACTGTTGACCTTCTTTCTGTCTTAGATCGTGCGATAGAGCCAAGTCATAGGAAATAAGATTCCTCATATTAACCGTCGATTTCCGCAAACGTCTAGTGGTGACGGAAGAAGGCAAGTGACGATATGACAAGTCACAAAGGTAAGTCGAGATATTTTGTTCTGTTATTTGGCACTGGAAGTTCTGGATGGCTGGAATATGTCATATAGTTGTATGTTCTGTGAAGTATTGTCGATATTTGTTACGTACAGATCTTGAAAAGTAAGAATGGTAAAGGAGGTTCTGTCAGAATAGATACGCCTAACAGGAAGAAATGGGGACAGAAGATACTGTAAATAGGTAATAAGTAAGATATGTTGTTTCAGACGGGTTAAGAAGTTGGTGTGGTGATGAAGGTGTGATCGCTACCACCGGGAATCTGTTAATCCAGGACGAAGGATAGTTATGCACGTGAATGAAAAGTGAAGGTTGGGGGTCGAAAAGGGTAAAACGGTAATTATAAAAGCAAGGACGTGTTACGAAAATGTTTCGGAATTTGTAAGACTTCGACTTGCTCCAGAACATGTAATAAAAGTCATGTGAGGAAGAGGACGTGAAAATATCGGCATTAAGGCACCGAATTCCAGTGAAGTTTTCGGGTTAAGCGTGCTCAGGTAGGGGCAATTCCATGATGGGTGACCCCCTGGGAAGTTGGCAAGAAATTCTATAAATTGAGACATAAGAGACAAATGAAAAGCTAGGGTAGTCTAAGGAAAACTAGGATATACGGGATGGCTGGAAACCATAAGAAGACACATAAGACGAGGTAGATTAGGCTGGTGAAGAGACAGAAAGTGCGTCACAGCTCGAAAATTAGGATAGGCTTGAATAGCGTATGGAAGTATTTTGTGGGCTAGTTGATAGTATATATATATATATATATATATATATATATATATATATATATATATATACATATGAATGTGTAGGATGTCCCACATATGATTGTATCGATGGACATGGGAGTTCCAGCAACCTGCGCTACGGTATAAGATGGCATTAATCAAGTAAGGGTGCCGAAGTTCAAGTAGCAACAAGAATAAACGGCACGAATGTTATAAGGTAAGTTGGTGTTATTTTCTCTACTGGTTAAGGTTGGAAATTTCTAGTATAACGATGTGTGGAAAAGAAAGTGAGTGAGTAAATGGAAAATAAAGAGACCAAGTGTCGGAAGAAGGTGAAAAGTAAGAAACCTCAGTGAGCGAAGTCCCTGAAGGAAACTACAGGTAAAGCGCGGGGCGATTTAGGAAGAAATCCAAAGATAGGCATGTGTAAAGGGATAAAGTGCGGTTAGGTGGAACAAAAGAGGAGTGTATGAGGTTCGAGAATGGATTTCGATAAGTGGGGCTAAAGGAATAGTGACTAGGATAAGGGAATGTGAAGTAAGAGAAAGAATGCTTAGGCTTGCGATGATGTTGAGGTGAGAGATCTATACAAGAATAAATGTGTAGCTATATTAATGAAGTTAAAGGTTTGATGAACAAGGATAGGGAGAGTAGAGGCTGTAAGAACTTTGTGTTAAGGACAAGTAGCGGGCGTTTGAGAGATATGGACGCGCAGCTACAACACAAACACATAGTTAAGAAGGAATTACGAACAAGTGGGCTAAGTAGGTGAAAGGACGCATAGTGGATGAACGGGTATGGAAATGTGGAAAAAACGATGACATAGATAGGAAGTACAAGAAAACCTTAGGGTAAGAAGTTTCGATATGTTCGGCATAGAGTTGGAAAGAAAGACAAGGAATAAGGTATAGACGAAGATTTCATAAAAGGACGGTTGGCGTATAAGGAACCCCTTAAAGGGGGGGAGAACATGTTATAGGTTTCAAGTCCAAAGGAAGGAAAATTATTAGCCTGGAGCCAGGGTTTAAACCATATTGGCTTATCAAGGGGATACATAAAAGAAGAAGAAACGAGTTGGTGTAGTGGAATAGGAAACCTATGACACAAAATAAGGACTTGAGTAAAGGCCCAGGAGTTTGATTATGAGGAAAATAGGATAAAAGAATAAGGAATGGGCATAAAGGAAAGGACAACTATAAAGAGGGACCCTCCCGAAGTATTATGACACCCCATAAGATCAATTGAACATTCGAGGACGAATGTTTTAAAGGGGGGGAGGATGTTATATCCCGTATTTTATACGTTCGGATATTTCAAGGTAGTCGTGGCAAAGCTAAGGGAATGACCATCTCCCAAAATTATTTTAATGTACAAGTTGGTTATGAATATTAGTAGTATGGAAATATCGGGAAAGGTTAAGGGTAAAAAGAGGAAATCGCAAAATGGTTCATGGAAATGGTTCATAAATAATACGGAAGGCCAGGGGCAAAACGGGAATTTCACACAAGGATCAGGGATAAAGATTATATTATCTGAGTATGAGAATGTATAAATATGGCATTTGGAGAGCGTAGGAAGTAAATCGGCTAACGTGATCACTCGAGGATAGCCCTCGTAACCATAAGCCAAGGTGGGGCCCACCCATCGAGATTTTGTTAAAGACATATAAAGAGATATATGGGTAGTACATGTGAAGTTGAGCAAGTCTTAAGAAGGACCCATAAGCCAAAAATGAGTGTAAGCCCTCCAAAAGGACGATTTAAGAAAACGTTTCCGGATGACCTGACTTGGAGGGGCGAAAATGGCATTATACGTTTGGAATTTGGGAAAACTCCCAGAAATAAAAGTTGTAGATAATTGAATTATCTTTCCAACGGTAGGTTGTGGACCCTCACACGATGTCGGAATCAAAAGTTATGACCTTTTTAAGAGAGAGACCTTAAGCTGCCAAAAAAATAATAAAGAAAACTCCGCGGGCCCCACGGGGGGGAGGTCGGTGAAACCGACCTAGGGAGGCTATAAAAGACCCCATAAGTCTCATATTTTCAGCATAATAGTATTCCAAAAGTCCTAGAAGCCTCTCAAAATTTCTCCCAAACATTATAGTCCGATAAATCGAGAATTTAACAAGATTTCGCCAAACTAGTCCGTGAAAGGTGATTGTTCTTCCTTCTACTCAAGTGTGGCGTTGGAGAAAATTTATGTGGCTGAGTTTCTTCAAGTATAAGGTATTTTATTCATCCCATATCTTGTGTTGAGTTTATTTTAAGGTCTAGCAAGCTTTAAAAACGAAAATAGTTATGGAGAAGGGTCATAAAGTGTTGTGTTGAAGCTATTGTGTTTATGGGCTGTTTGAACATGTTGTGGCCGTGTGTATGGACTGATTTATATATGTAAAGATGGTATATAATATTGTTAGTTTGTTGACGAGATTATACTCCTCGATTGGGATGAAAGGAAGTGCATATTGTTGTTGTATGTTGAAAAACATCGTGTGGGATGTTTATGGAACACATTGTTATGAATAAAAAGTGTTGTGATGTTGATAATTTGGCCGGGTTGAATTCCCGGATTGCTGTTGATTAAAAATTGGCCGAGTTAGATTCTCGGGGATGGTGTATTTACAGAGGAGATGCTGCCGAAATTTCGGCAGATAACAAGTAAATGTATTTGAAGGATTAAGAGAGGCATATGATAATGAACCTAACGATGGTGTCAATCTTCTTGAATGTAGACTAGCGATAGCAGAGTTGGACAAGTAAGCGTAGCTAGTAAGGCGCGGCGCAGGTATGTTAAGGCTATGCCCTTTCCTTCTATGGCATGATCATACGTTGCAATTTTATAAATGCTCTCAGAACGTCCTTATTTTCAAAGGTTAGAAATTATGGTTTCAAAGCATGTTTTTCCTTCCTAATAGTCCATAAATGTTTTCCAAAATATTCATTTTCCCCAAAAACCAAGTTTAGGATTTTGAAAGCTTTTATGACCAAAACGACGAATAAGATTCTTATAGTGACACTGATAATGCTAGATATGCGAAAATGTCTATGATAAATATGTCGAGAATGGTTCCATGTTGGAAAATCCCAAGTTGGGGATTCGATACGAATATGAAAAATATTGAGTTACTTCTTGACTCTTAATTTTACTCCCTGATAACGATTCTATTTTTTTAAAAAAAAACTGCAAAGAACATGATTCAATGTCTTATGAAATTTATGATCTTATTCTATGTTTCTTGCTACTAGTCTCATCTTATATTAATTGTCCCTTCAAGGTGAGACACGACGCCCATGGCTATTCCATAAGGTAATCGGGGGTTACCGACCTTACGTCACCCCGATAGACACATGACTTTCTTTGGGTTCTCATGCATCGCTTATATATATGTATATGACATGTATATGATATGTATATGAAAATGGGGAAATTTGGGGAAGGGACACATGTTGCGCTATAGACGCATTGCCACCTGGTCGGTGGCGTAATTCCATCCGGACGCGGGATGCCGGACGCGGGACACATGTGGGTGAGCCGACGTTGTTCGGCGCTATGACTTGTTCTATTTTCACATGTATATGACAAGAAATGTTTTGGAAAAAAAAATATATACAATAAGCAAGCATGACATCCGATATGAGAGGCACTTACATGCACGCAGTATCCTTTTATATCGTTATATGATCTTGGGTCCCACATGTTGTTATTGCTCATATGTTACATGCTCCATTGTATTATTTTCATGGCTTACATACTCGGTACATTGCTCGTTGACCCCTCTTTTTCGGGGGCTGCGTTTTATGCCGCGCAGGTACACCCAGATGATGCGAAGTTAGCATAGCAGATGTTCCAGCGGAGTTAGTAGGCTCCATTTGTCCTGGAGTGCTGCCGAGTCAGAATATATGTACTATGACACTTTGTTCGAAGTTAGAGACTTTGCAGACAGAGTCGTGGGTATTGGGTTGTCAGTCTGTAAGCGGCTCCAGCAGCCGATATGTTATTCTGTTACGTGTCACGAGTCTTATATGATGTCAGACTTTACTTATAAAAAAAAAAAAAAAAATTGAGATCCTACTATGTATTCATTCTTAACTTTTTTTTTTGGTTCTTGCTTTCTCTTGCATAAGATGATGACCTCTCCCTCATATATATATATATATATATATATATACATGCATGTGAGGGGCACATGCCCCCTTTCTATATTTTTCTAGAGATTTCCTTTCTTTTTCTTGATTTTTTTTTTCTAAAATAAAGATGACTTTATTATTTGTCATCATCCTTTCCCTTTTTTTTTCACATGGCCATTATGGCCCTTCATGAAATTTCTTGAACATCATGTGAAATTACCATTTTGCCCCTTGGCTTTCACAATATTACCATTTTGTCCCTAACCTTCCACATTATTTTCACGGCCCATTTTGCGAATTTCTCTTCTTGCCCTTAGCCTTTCTCATTATTTTCACAATACCAATATTCATAAATAATATTCCTAACAACTCCGACCTTAAAATTATTTTAGAACATGGTCTTATCCTTAACTTTTCGCCATTAACTCCGGGATATTCAAATGTGCAAAAATGCGAGGTGTAACGATGGAGGACCGACACAGAGGGCATCAGCCTGACAGGGATTACGATAGGGGCCAGCCCAAGAGGGCCGGTCAGCGGGATATGCAGGGAGTCTCGGCGGCGGCCTTAGCGGCGGCGTGGCGATACCCTTCCCGGCCCGCCGATCTACCCCCCCACGGTTCACGGCCCGGAGCCCGGATGATGCGAGGTATTCGGGAGCGAGGTCGAGCTCCGGGGCTTGAGCTCACGGATGGACATAGGTTCCCCGGTTGAGGCCACCCCTACCCCGATGTCCCTGTGTGGGAGGCGCCACCGGGGGGGGGGGGGGAGGGGGGAAGGATGTCATCATGCTATGGGTGCTTGCTTTACCTGTGGCCAGCAGGGCCACTTTGTGAGAGATTGTCCACTCGGGGGCGGTGCGGGGCGCTCGGTGCCGAGGTTAGTTGCGGTTCGTCTTCACCTTAAAGTAGCTATGCGCCGATGGGGCGGGCATGCCGACATCAGCAGGCTGTAGCAGAGGCCGTGGCGAGCTCCCGCCTGCGGTCCATCGAACCGCCTATAGTGCATTGACCGTACGATGTGTAATCTAGACTCCTTAATTGGTTGCGCCGATTGATGTGTGAACTATATGTGATAACCGTAAAAGAAACTCCCGAGTGCTCAAAGTAGACCCCGTAAGGTTAATTTAACATTCGAGGACGAATGTTCTAAAGGGGGGGAGGATGTTATATCCCGTATTTTGAACATTGGGACAATCCGGGTTAACTATGATAAGTTAGGGACAAAACCATTCCAGAATACGAAGTCCAGATTTTTGACCACGATCTTGTTTTAAGGCATAAGTGCTTATGAACTTGTTAGCATAGAATATTAAAGAAATTTGGGACCAAAAGCGGATATAAGGAAAATAAATATTTCATGAACCATGAGGGAGGTAGCCGGCCATGTGAGTGTGGGCCATGGCCACATGGAAGTTTAATACTTGTAATAAAAAGATGACTTAAGGGATCATTTTTCATCATCTTCATCACTTGGAAGTTTCAAGAAACTTTGAGAGCAAAAGGAGAAGGCCATTCGGCCATATAGAGAAAAATTGGAAGACCAAAAATCCATTCCAAAAAAATATTTTCCTTAAGCATTTCAACTCATTAGAAGGTGAAGAACAACTTGGAGTGGTTGTTGGAGTAGCAAGAACAAGAGTTTATTCAAGAACAAACCCTAGGTAAGTTGAAGAAGGTAAGGTTCAATCTTCTCTTTTATATGTTATGAGTGGTTTGTAGATGTTGTAGTATGTAGAAATGAATGAAAATCATGAAAATATGGAAGTTGAAGTTGAACCGTGCATATTGATGTTTGGCCGTGTGTGTGTGTGTGTGTTGGGTTAAAAGTAATGAGTTAATTCTAGTTAGCATGTTTTGATTGTTGTAGTGTGAAGAGAAGAATGAGAATCATGAAGTTGGTATAGAGGGGTGTTGGCCGAATAGGGTCCCCTTGTGTGGTTGAGAATGAACAAATTTTAGTTAGTATTTTGATCGTTGTCGTTATGAATTCTATGTTGACGATAAGAGTTTAATGACTCAAATTGATATTGTAAGTGTCGCGGACTGATTTGGAGAATTATGTGCATTTAAAGCAATTTCTATATTTATGAGCATAGCATTGTTAGAGTGTGGAATCGTTGGTGCAAATCATGATTTGGAAATGAGGAAGGTGTCATAGTTGAGGTTCTCGGGTTTGGGGGCAATTTCGGGTGCGTTGGAGTATTATTTGGGATGTTTGAAACATTGTATGAATTGTTTTAAATGTCTTTGAATATTGTTGGCATGGGTTCGGGTTGGTATTTGAATGTATAAGCGTTGATGTTGGCTTAAAGGTAAGCCGTTGAATTGAATATAATGAAGGTTGTTAAATGATGTAAAAGAGGGTTATTTATGTTATATTGCTTTTTGGGTTGATTATTGATGTTGCTAGTTTGGTTGTTGGTGTTGTGTTGTTGATTTGGCCGAGTTAAATTCTCGGGGTTGGTCTAATTACAGGGGAAATGCTGCCCAAATTTCCGTAGAATTGAGTGTTAGTTTGGAAATGAATTCCTAAGTATCTATAGCTAATGTTTGGCATGTTATGACGTATTTGTAGATCTTAGGGAGCCCGAAGTTTGAGGTTGGGTTGACTTTGAGAGCGGACGAGGTATGTAACGCTTACTTTTCCTTCTTTGGCATGTCTTAGATTTGGCTAAGCTATGATACGATACGAGCCTTGGGGGTAATTCTATTCTTAAAATCCGAGCATGTTTACGATGCTTATTTGTCTCTTGATGTTGGCCTCCTTATATGGTCAAGCTATGATTTATATGTCTTTGTACGATTGGGTTTCAAATATTTCATAAAAAGTTTTGTTTTCAAAAGAGTTCCGTAACTACGAACGACCGTAACTTTCACAGAAAGGCTCGGATTGCCTCGATATGTTCGTAGGAGATTGTCACGACCCAGCCCCGTGGGCCGTGACTGGTGCCCTACTTAGGCACCCAAACAAACTTACGAACCGAATTGTTATACTAGGACACATCCGTATTCAACGGACATTATTCGTACCGATAGTCGATGCGTACGTCGTACAACACAGAAACGACCTTTGTCGCGCGCGGTCGCCCGTTAATCATCGTATCAAAATCAAACCGGGCGGAACGCACATCGCCAGACACACACACATACATACAAACATAAGGGCCATATCGGCCATAGTAACATACGGCCGCTTAAGGACGCAAACAATCAATCACATTCGAACGAGACCGACCCATGACCCACAATGTGACTACGGACCTGCGGGCCCAACGAATATACGAACATATGACGGGACAGGCCCCCGCCGTACCCAAACAAATACAAATGTACGTAATATACATAGCAAACAAATATATACCAAGTGTGGCTCGGATCGAGGGGAGCACTTCAAAAATAGTAATGTGTAGCTTAAACCGGGGATCACCCAACCGAGCGTCCGTACCGCGGCACGAAACGCAACCCCGAAGAAAAGTGGGGGTCATGTAAAAGTTAAGTACTGAGTATGTAAAGCAGGAGGTACAGTAATCCAAATCATAACTGGAGTCATAAGATACAGAACAAATACAAGTAACGGACCAAACCTTATGCGGAATACGAATATACAAAATGCAAATAAAAATCGTGCATAGGGCTCAGAACGTGGTCACGCCCGACGCCGGTGCCACAACACATCATACTCCGTGTTTTCAAATCTCCGTACAAACTCCGAACACATCACAATGTCACACACAGCAAATCATCGAACGACATCGTATGCCATATCACATCATAACACCATAAACGGTAACCGCCCTATGGCGAGGTCTCGTAAACCGTAACACATCATACCGCCGAATATGTCATAACGCGCACGATCACAAAACCGCCCGGGCACCGGCGAACGAAACCATATTAATTGGCACGAGCGGAGTAGTGCAGAAACCATATGCATATCAAAAGTAAGTTCTAAGACTGGATACATGATCTCATATACATATATAATAACTTCGGAGGGCTCAAAACAAGTATCGAGTTATTCGGACTAACATACAAAAGTCGCGGACTTTTAAATTATCAATTTTTCTCAAAACACATCGTAGATCATTTTCAGAAAATTTTAGCATCATTCATAGCAACGAACTTTCAAATATCATTTCTGACATTTCAAACGGACCTTAATGTCATAGGCAAACACTTCATTTTTTATATCGTATTTAAAATGAGCCAAACAAATCAAATAAGGGAAGCCTCGAACTTGCGGGCCCACCTCGGGTCGAGTCGAGGCGGCGGACATAAATTTCCAACGTTAGGTTCCATAAGGTTATCCGTGATAGTTTCGGAGCAATTTGGATTCATTTATTTACAGGGTGTGCACGAAGGTTTACGCATTCTTATATCCAAAGATAAGCCTTTTGATTCAATTGCGCCGAATGAATAGTAACTAAAATCAAACTCGGATCTCTAGGAGCAAAGGATTATCCCCAAGGTTCCGCTTAGTAGGTCTAGGACATGCCATAAAAAGAATAGGTAAGCTTTACATACCGGGTTGCGCCTTATGCTTTCTTATTCTTAAATCTCGTTTGCTTCAAAAATCTACAAATGGTCAAGATTACCAAATGTAAGTCACAAGCTTTTAAGAGTTCAATCTTAACCCTTATTCATCTATAAAAATTTGGGCAAAGATCTCCCCTATACGTATAGCACCCCAGACGTAGCTCGGCTCAATATACCAACAACAACAACCCAACAACAACACCATCAACAACAACAACACCAAGAATCGCTACAAACATATATTAGCATAAATAGCCTTTCTTTCACACAAAGCCTTAACTATCATTCCAACTTCACGCTTTCCATCCAATATCAACGTTTCATATTTATTTACTAATCCAAAACCATTCAAATACAATTCGGAGGCATTTCATACCATTTCTACAAAATATTCACAAAGTATACAAAATATACAAATTTTCCATCAAAGCCATAATGCATCTAAAAGTTTTAATTTTTAACATACATGTTCATAGCATGCTTCCATCTTCCAATTTCATCCATAATCATGATAATTTGCACCTTACTACCTTCATTTCCACATTTACATAAACAACAAAAAAAGTTGCATATTTTCCGACAACAACCTTACAACATATTTTTCATGACGACAAGAACCATTAACCTTCCATTTTCATCACAAGACTCCAACAACACAATTAACATGCCAAATAATTTGATTCATATCCTCCCTTCATCTTGATACACACGGCCCACACACCCATATTCACAACACACAAATTTTTCATACTCTTCATATACTTCATAAGACTATAACAACATAATCAACATACTAAACAAGTTCAACCATTTTCCTCCACCTTACTACATCCCACGGTCACACACAAACACACACACAAGTCACAATTCCATGATTTCCATGCAATTCCACTTATTCTAATATTCATAAATCTTCCATAACATGAAAGAAAACATGAAATTCTTACCTCTTCTAATAAGTTCCCCTTGCCAACACAAGCACTTCCTTGCCTTGAAAATTATACCACCTTGAAGAGGATCTTGAACTTACTAAGAATTCAAGAAGGATGAGATTCTAAGATCAAAGTTGAAGGACTTGGAATTTTTTTTTTCCTTTCTCCCATGTTCGTACCGAGAGCTTCTCTTGGAGAGGTTCTTCAATTTTTTTTTGTTGTTTCTTGAATTTTCTTGAACCTTACCTCTCTTATATTAATTAGTCACATGCACGGCATATGACTAATTCCATGGGTGGGCCAAAGCCATGTTGGCCGGCCACCCCTCTCTCTTGGGCCTCATCTTCTCTTAATTTTTGTTAAGCCCAATTCCTTAAGAATCATATTTTGCAAATTCCCGAAACAATTTTTCCAAAATTCCAATTTTGCCCTTAGGTCTTTTCCGGTGTTTCCACGTTCAAGCTTCCATAACCGACATGCACATACTAAAAAAAATCCAAACTTGACCTCATTCCGCAAGGTAAATTCCAAGTTTTCCAAATACGCAAAATTGCCGGATATAACATCCTCCCCCCCTTTAAAACATTCGTCCTCGAATGTTACATTAGCCTTATAGGTTTCGCAAACGTTTCCGGGGAGGTTCTCTTGCTAACTACATTCTCATATTTGATCTGAACACTCATAAAGGCATGCGTTTTCTAATTCCTTTTCATCCTCGTCCGACGTTACCATATTCGGGTTGTTCGGAACCCTTATTAGTCTAATGGCTTGTACAATCTCAAGTAAGATATATGGCAAACAGAATCTTTGTCAGAACCAAAAGATCAGAAGTATGGCAGACGGGGTCATATCCAGAATCAGAAGTACAGAAGTGTAGCAAACAGGAACGTAATCATACATCATACCAAACAGATTCATGATCGGAGCGTACGCATGTAAACATACTGATTTGAAATCGCAGTCAAACGTATCGAGGTATATTGGACAATTATGATCGGAGTCGAACGTAAGAGGCATATTAGACGTAAACGTGATCGATTCGAAACACGGAGGTATAGTAGATAGAGCCTTATTGAAAACGGGGACGTAAATTTGGCGTACGTAATCGCAACAGAGTCGGACTACTTTTACTAACGCTTCGTGGACCTACGAAAGTTTCCTTCTTTTTCTCCGATCTCGTCCGCCTTAATCAAGGTAATTCTTTTTTTTTCGACCTCTAATCACCCCACACACTCAAATTCCACTTGAGTTACCCCAAGTTCTCATTTAGTCTCCATATCTACATTTTGTGAAAAAATTCTTGACATACTTCCGGGTCACCCATCCTAACTCTCCGGCCCCGCACGCTTAACCTCGAAACTTTAAAGCATTTTAGTGTCTTAATGCCGGGATAGTCACGTCCACTCCCCACACAACCTTTGTCACGAAATTCCTGTGTCAAATGGGTCTTAACAAATTTTTTCGAAAAGTCCTCACGGTCCCGCTCCGATCTAAAGGGGTCGTTTACTTCTTGTCTATATGGTCTACCGTCTTAGCCATCCAAATTCCCTATATTCGACTCCTGCCCGTATATATGGCTATCTCAAATGATTCTGCTGATTCGAATTTTTACTTTACTTTGACCAACACACAGAAGAAGAAAATCGCGTAATATAATGGAACATAAGTCTATCAGTACACATATTCATCAAGAAAAGATCAATAATATACCCGGGTCCGCATTCGGTGGTGCCTCTGGGTCCTGTCGACTAGTCAAAGCATATATGCGGTTCGAAGGACCGCTAAGATCAGAACCCCCGCCACGGCCTCTGCCGCGGCCCGCTGGTGTGTCACGACCCAACCCCGTGGGCCGCGACTAGCGTCCTAGCTGGACACCCACACGCACCTACTCACTGAATCGACTTAACCAGATTTTATTCATACTCAACATCACTAATTTATATAAATATTATTCGAAGGCGACCGCAAATATCGTACATAATCATAAATATGAATATATAAAAACCGGCGTTAATGCCGTTAGCACAAACCACGGACATAACCGAACAATGGCAACCCATGACCCACATATATGTCCTCATGTGCCTCTAATACGTACAACGAATCATATGACGGGACACGGCCCCGCCGTACCTTAATAGTCATAAGCACAAAGATATGTACAACTAAAAGGTCGTGTCCGTACTAAAAATGCGTTAGGGTCTGATCAAAGGAGCACTCCGAGCTTGGTAACGTATATCCTAGGCCGATGGATCTCCTCAATACGCGTACGTACATGCGTGGCATGGGACGCACCAAGAAAAGGGGTCAAGACGAAAAATGTACCGAGTATGCAAAGTCGTAAATATCCGTAAACAAATTCATACGCGAATACGGATGTACGGAAGCATAATCAATGAACCGTATCAGAGTCAAGCGTACGGAGGTATATTATTTAATCTTATCAAAATCGTAGGTGCGTTAAGTTTGATATACGGAATCATGGTCAAAGTCAAGAGTACGTAAAATACGTACCTTATCGGATTATCAAAATGCTTACTTTCCAAATCATAGGTAATACAAATCAAAGGCATACATGGAGCACAAAAATATGGTCGCCATAACACAATACATCATGACATACACACGTGCCGGGGACATATACCACACCGGAAACCTATGCATCATAACGCATACACGGTACCCGGGGACAAATACCACGCGGAAACCGAACATATCATAATCCACACGATCAGAATCGGGGGACGGACATATACCACAAGATTCTTTACATAACCGTTCACCAGTGAATCGGAGACGGACATATACCACAAGATTCTCGGGAACCGGGCCAAGATCCGGAGACTCGACATATACCATAAGCATCCGGAGATCGGTATATACACGGTGGAGGGGGACTCGACATATACCACAAGACTTCGAACCGAACACATCATATCGTCAAAGCATTCACAACATTATCCAAACCAAATACTTATATTATAATTTCGATATCATAATACTTATAGTCAAGTACTTTTGTCAACTATTTATGCTAGATTACTTATACGATTTCTTATTTCAAACCACATATCTATATCGAATATTCACATTAGAACGCTCATGTCGGGTACCTATCTCAAAATTTTCATATCAAAATTCTTATACCAGGATGGAAAGTATCTATATCTAATAGTTAAATCGAATACTTGTAACGGAATTTTTATGTCAAATATTCATATTTGAGTAACTATATCAAAATACGTAGGCCAAATATCCATATTAGAATACTTGTATCGAATATTCGTATCCGGCCACCAGTATCGGAGTATTTATATCAAAATATTTGCGCCGGACCACTCATATCGTGAGAGGGCCTATGAATCATATAAAACTCGAAACTAAGGGAGAAATTCTCATTAGTTGGTGCGAACGATACGTCATTTGAGGGAGAAATAAGACGACAATCGTAGTACGAGCCGTTTGATTGTCCTAACGGATTTAGGCCACAACAAACTTTTAAGACTGCTAGGATGTGTCAAAATATATCATAGGTTTGAATGGAATAATTAGGACAACTCTACTAATAAATCGTATAAAGGAATTCGAACGATAATCATAGTATGTCTTACTTGATATCACAATGGGTTATATCAAAATAATCTTTCTAGGGTCGTTTTATATTTCAAACTATGTTATAAGAGTCAAGGGATAATCAAAACACTTATCGTTTGCTTGTTGAGGGAGTAGCTAAAAGTTTCTTTTAATTATTGCCCAAAACAAATTAGTAACACAATAGGAGCACGTATTTGGAAATGCGGGCCCACCTCGGATCAAGTCGAGGTGGCGTACATAAGTTACAACCATTAGACTCTATGGAATCATCTATGAGAGTTTCCGAATGACTTGGTTACGTTTGTGACAATTGTGGATGTTTAAACTCTTTTCCAACCAAACATAAGGATTCTAGTTCAATTACGTTGAATGAATAGTACCCAGACTCACGCTCGAATTTCTATGCACAGAATCGCTCCCGAGGCTCAGACTCCAACCTAACATAGCTAAGACATGCCAAGAGAAGGAGAGGGAGGACTTTACATACCTTTTCCGCTTCCTGCACGTCTCCAAAGTCAAGGCTCAAGTTCGCCAAAATCTACAATTTGGTCACAATTACCAAATGTTAATCGTAAGGCTTTAAGATTTCAATTTCAACCAATACTTGCCTATAAAAATTTGGGCAGCATCTCCCCGTACATACAACATCCCGAGTTTCAAACTCGGCCAAAACAACAACAACCATGCCAACAACAATATCAACAATCATCAAAATCACAACAAAACGCATTCTAGCATAATTGTTCTTCCTTTCTACATAAAGCAACAATTTCCATTCCAACTTCACAATTCCAAGCCACTATCAACATTTCCATATTCATTTACTAATCAAAATCATTCCAACACCATCCGGAAGCGTTCCATATCATGATACAAAATATTTGCAAAACATACAAAAATTTCACCGAAATCCTAATTCATTCAAAACCTCCATTCTTCAACAAAAATGTTCATAACACATTTTCGTCTCCCAAATTCATCAACAATAACCATTAACTAATTCAAGATTATTCAAATGCATTTCAATAGCATTCCAAACAAAAGTATTCATAAATTCAAGTTTTCCGCTAATTCCATATTCTATCCAAAGCTTCTACAAATGCAACGAAACTTCCAAATCACATTGTTTTCCTTCCAAATTCATTAACAACAAACATGATTCACATTTAGAGTCTTACTTCCATACTTATATAAAAATCATATAAAATTCACATAATTTCTCATAATTACATACAAGAAATTCCAATGCTAATTCAAATCATTACACCTTCATTTGCGTCACCAAGGTCACAACGTCACAACTAACAAACTAAATGAACTTGAATTCACTCCTCTTCCACACCAACATGGCACACGGCCCCATTCCATATTTCCAACTTCCATCAAATTCATTCATCTTTCATTTCCAACATGCATTCCACCATAACCACAACTAAAATACAACATAAAATTCAACCCATCTTAACTACATAACAATGCACACACACGGCTACATATATACATGCATACCCACTTTACAAACTTCCATATTTTTCATCATTTCTACTCACTTCTACATACCACAACATAAACAAACCATCATAACATAATAAAAAGAGATTAATTCTTACCTTTTTCCCCCAACTTCTTCACTTGACTAAGGTATCAAATTAGTGAAACAAGGCCTCTATCTTCCAAAACAACCACACCAAGTTGTAGAGGACCCTTGAATTATTATAAATACCACAAGAAAATGATTTTTGAGCAAGATTTCCAAGGGACAAAAATCATGGGCATGGCCGAATGGCCTTGCTCTTCATACTCTTCTTTCCTTTGTTTTCTTTCTTGTTTTATTTCTCTTGAATCTTCTAGGGAATTTTATGATTAAGTGGCCTTTTAATTATTTATTCATCACATGGATGAATTTTCATGGGCTTGGGTCTTAACTACATTTTTTTGGACCATGGCCGGTTGGGCCTTTCATCTTTTTTTTTTCTTTTTTTTTTTGAGCCCAATTTGTTGTGGCTAATTTTTTTTTGTAATTCCCGAAGCTAATTTCCAATATTTCAATTTTTGCCCTCGGCCTTCCTCAATATTTCGCATTCATATATTCAAGAACAACAACATGCATATTGACCAAAATCAAAATATTGCATTATTCTTACAAGTCACAATTATTTTCAAACTTCCCAAATATGCAAAGAAAATACGGGATATAACATCCTCCCCCCCTTTAGAACATTCGTCCTCGAATGTTGATTGACCTTATGGGGTCTCATAATACTTCGGGGAGATTTCTTTCTTTCTTTCAAAATTTTTCCCAAACGTTACCATTACTGTGCCCCTGTACGTATTCTCCTTCTTTTTACTCCCAAATATTTAAATACTAGGACCTTCCAGCCTTAACTAGTAATGGAATCAATATCAATCCACTTC
Organism: Lycium ferocissimum; assembly: GCF_029784015.1. Taxonomy (NCBI): domain Eukaryota; kingdom Viridiplantae; phylum Streptophyta; class Magnoliopsida; order Solanales; family Solanaceae; genus Lycium; species Lycium ferocissimum. The sequence continues at coordinate 47,539 of NW_026726499.1, forward strand.
GTAACATTTATACCATATCTTGCATTTATTTCGTAATTCCCGTTTAGTCAATGTCTTTCGTATATCGCAACACTGACTGTTGGCCCACCTGCCGATCGATACAGTCATACGTGGGATGTCATATGCATACTTATACATTTATTACCATTTTCTTACCAAACACTTCTCAAACGCTTATTCAAACTTACTCTGATTCCGGAACGGTGTTGCGCTTCCTTCTTTTCACCGGACGAGTTTGCCTTAGCCTATCCGACCCTTTGGGGTTTCTAACCGGTCGGCACATTCTAATTCCCTTTAGGTTACCCCTGACTTTCCATCTATCCTTTATATTTGCAGTTATGAAAATTTCGGCGTACTTCCCAGGGGGTCACCCATCCCAAGATTACCCTAGCCCTAGCACGCTTAACCTCGTAACTTTCATGCACTTTGACGCGTTAATGCTAATATAATTGCGTCGACTACTCCACATGATCTTTTCCACATAATCTAGGGTAAGTCGGGACCTTAACAATTTTCGGAAGGTTCTCGTAGCGGGCCCCACTCCGGTCTAGAGAGGATCTTCTATTTTTTTTCTGACGTATGTAACTACCAAGTTAGTCTCTTAGATTGTCAACATTCACTTTTTATTCGTATGAATAATTATCTCTAACGCCCCTATCACTTCGAGTTTTATCCGCATTCTCTTTAGCGACTAGGGAGGGAAAATATACCACAAAACAAAGTCTGGACCTGTCAACGCATATAAATTTCAAGAAAAGGTTAGTAGAATACCTGCGTCCGCATCCGGTGGGGCCTATGAGTCCTGTCGACTGGCCAAAGCGTATGTGCGGTGCGAAGGATCGCCAGAACTAGGAACTCTGCCACGGCCCGTACCACGGGCTACTGGTGCTGGCCTACCTTGCCCCGTAGGGCGCATAGCCACAGAAGAAGATAACGAGCAGAATCGACCCACTGAGACGGAATCGCACCATCCGGACTATCTTTATACGGACACTCCTCAATGTGGCCTTGACGGCCACAAAAACGCTGTGCACCCATGGCACGATAACATTCTCCGGGGTGACGTCCTATAATAAGAACATCTAGGTATAGGCGGCCCCGTCGACCGCAATCTCTATCCATCCGCGAACACGAAGCCACAGGGTTACGGCTCGCCCCCGAGTACCCGCATGATCCGGTCTCGGCCGGGGCCGGGGGTATACTTTGTGCGGCCGCGGCTTGTCTAATACTCGATTCGGGCGCCCGCCTCGAAACTCCCCGAATAACCGCCTGCGGCCCTCTTGGGCCGGCCTCGATCATAATCTTCGCCGTCGATCCTCTCTGCGTGCCGGTCCTCCATACCCCCTGCGCACGATAAGCACATGTAACCGGCGATGTCCATACACATGCGCCGACGCTCATCGCCATACGGTTATCAACCAGATAATCGTCCAGTCCCATCACATACCGGTGCATTCTGTCCTCCATGTCAGCTACGATGGTAGGTGCATATCGGGCCAGAGAATCAAATTCCAAATTATACTCACGAACACTCCGACCCCTCTGCTTAATCCGCAAAAATCTATCAACTCTCGCCCTCCGCAACTCCGGGGGCAAAAAGTGACGGAGAAAAGCATCTACAAACTCATCCCAAGTAGCTGGGGGAGCATTCTCACCTCTGGACAGTCCCCAGGACTCGTACCAATTAAGTGCAATATCTCGCAACCTGTGCGAGGCTAGCTCAACAGACTCGGTCTCAGAAGCCCTGACCAGTCTCAATGAACGCTGCATCTGCCGAATGAAATCCTGAGGGTCCTCCTCGGGCTTAGACCCATAAAACTCTGGGGGATTACAGGTCAAGAAATCACGAACCCTCAAGCTATCGCGCCTGTCGCTATCATTATCTCCTAGCCCGCGTCCGCGGGCCTGCCCCGCTACTATCCTCGTCAATAACTGTACCGCATCTCTCATCGCCTTGTACTCCGCCCCTGGCCGGGGAACCGGAGCCTCTCGGAGCTAATCGGGGGTGGAGCCGCCCCCGCCCCGGCTTCTCCTCCGTGGTGGTGTAGTAGCACACCGCCGGGCCGGGGCATAACCTCGGGCATGTCCGAGTGCCGGCCCTAGCAACCTCTCGGGCCGGGCTGGTCTCTCCCAATCACCACCGCACTTGTCCTTACGGCCGGCCGTCGCCTTCTTCAGAGGCATCGCTGAAAACATAACATTTTGTCAGAGAAGGAAGAGTCATAACAATACGCCTCTAACGCACGATCTAAGATCCAAAGAAAAGGTAACACCCTAGATGTCCGTAGCCTCCGTTTATAGATGTGGTGCACAACACACCGATAAACAAGACTCTACTAGACACGGCTCGTAGACATTCCGAGGACACACCGCTCTGATACCACTTTTGTCACGACCCAACCCCGTGGGCCGCGACTAGCGTCCGAGCTGGACACCCACACGCACCTACTCACTGAATCGACTTAATCATATTTTATTCATACTCAACATCACTAATTTATATTAATATTATTCGAAGGCGACCGCAAATATCGTACATAATCATAAATATGAATATATACAAACCAGCCGTTAAGGCCGTTAGCACAAACCACGGACATAACCGAACAATGGCAACCCATGACCCACATATATGTCTACAGGCCTCTAATACAGACAACAGAATCATATGACGGGACAGGGCCCCGCCGTACCCAGAATAGTCATAAGCACAAAGATATGTACAACTAAAAGGTCTGTACCAAAAATGCGGGCTCCGGATCAAAGGAGCACTCCGAACAGCAGAACAGATATCCTAGGCCGATGGATCTCCTCAATACGCGTCTGTACCTGCGTGGCATGGGACGCAGCCCCGAAGAAAAGGGGTCAGTACGAAAAATGTACCGAGTATGCAAAGTCAGAAATACTGTAAACAAATTCATACGCGAATACGGATGTACAGAAGCATAATCAACGAACCGTAATTAGAGTCAAGCGTACGGAGGTATATTGGACAGAATCCTATCAAAATCAGAGGTGCAGAAGTTTGATATACGGAATCATGGTCAAAGTCAAGAGCACGAGAAAATACGTACCTTATCGGAATATCAAAATGCTTACTTTCAGATCATAGGTAATACAAATCAAAGGCATACATGGAGCACAAAAATATGGTCGCCATAACACAATACATCATGACATACACACGGTACCGGGGACATATACCACGGAAACCGGGAAAACCGGACGGATCATAACGCATACACGGTACACGGGACAAATACCACGAGCCGGGAAACCGAACATATCATAATCCATACGACCGAGAATCGGGGACGGACATATACCACAAGTACCCCGTAACCGTTCACGAGAACCGAGACGGACATATACCACGGTCCGAACCGGCATAGTACTCCGGAGACGGACATATACCAAGATTCTAGAGATCGGCATATACATGGATCGGGGACGGACGTATACCACAGTACCCCGGAACCGAACACGTCATACCATTCGGCATTCATAACAGATTATCCAGACCAAATACTTACATCAAAATTTCTGATATCATAATACTTATAGTCAAGTACTTTTGTCAACTATTTATGTTAGATTACTTATAACAGATTTCTTATCGCGAACCACATATCTATATCAGAATATTCACATTAGAACGCTCATGTCGGGGTACCTATCTCAAAATTTTCATATCAAAATTCTTATACCAGGATGGAAAGTATCTATATCAGAATAGTTAAATCAGAATACTTGTAACGGAATTTTTATGTCAAATATTCATATCGGAGTAACTATATCAAAATACGTAGGCCAAATATCCATATTAGAATACTTGTATCGAATATTCGTATCGGGCCACTCGTATCGGAGTATTTATATCAAAATATTTGCGCCGGACCACTCATATCAGAGAGGGCCTATGAATCATATCAAACTCGAAACTAAGGGAGAAATTCTCATTAGTTGGTGCGAACGATACGTCATTTGAGGGAGAAATAAGACGACAATCGTAGTACGAGCCGTTTGAATGTCCTAACGGATTTAGGCCACAACAAACTTTTAAGACTGCTAGGATGTGTCAAAATATATCATAGGGTTGAATGGAATAATTAGGACAACTCTACTAATAAATCGTATAAAGGAATTCGAATGATAATCATAGTGTATGTCTTACGGATATCACAATGGGTTATATCAAAATAATCTTTCTAGGGTCGTTTTATATTTCAAACTATGTTATAAGAGTCAAGGGATAATCAAAACACTTATCGTTTGCTTGTTGAGGGAGTAGCTAAAGTTTCTTTTAATTATTGCTCAAAACAAATTAGTAACACAATAGGAGCAGATTTGGAAATAGCGGGCCCACCTCGGATCAAGTCGAGGTGGCGTACATAAGTTACAACCATTAGACTCTATGGAATCATCTATGAGAGTTTCCGAATGACTTGGTTACGTTTGTGACAATTGTGGATGTTTAAACTCTTTTCCAACCAAACATAAGGATTCTAGTTCAATTACGTTGAATGAATAGTACCAAAACTCACGCTCGAATTTCTATGCAGAATCGCTCCCGAGGCTCGACTCCAACCTAACATAGCTAAGACATGCCAAGAGAAGGAGAGGGAGGACTTTACATACCTTTTCCGCTTCCTGCACGTCTCCAAAGTCAAGGCTCAAGTTCGCCAAAATCTACAATTTGGTCACAATTACCAAATGTTAATCGTAAGGCTTTAAGATTTCAATTTCAACCAATACTTGCCTATAAAAATTTGGGCAGCATCTCCCCTGTACATACAACATCCCCGAGTTTCAAACTCGGCCAAAACAACAACAACCATGCCAACAACAATATCAACAATCATCAAAATCACAACAAAACGCATTCTAGCATAATTGTTCTTCCTTTCTACATAAAGCAACAATTTCCATTCCAACTTCACAATTCCAAGCCACTATCAACATTTCCATATTCATTTACTAATCAAAATCATTCCAACACCATCCGGAAGCGTTCCATATCATGATACAAAATATTTGCAAAACATACAAAAATTTCACCGAAATCCTAATTCATTCAAAACCTCCATTCTTCAACAAAAATGTTCATAACACATTTTCGTCTCCCAAATTCATCAACAATAACCATTAACTAATTCAAGATTATTCAAATGCATTTCAATAGCATTCCAAACAGTATTCATAAATTCAAGTTTTCCCGCTAATTCCATATTCTATCCAAAGCTTCTACAAATGCAACGAAACTTCCAAATCACATTGTTTTCCTTCCAAATTCATTAACAACAAACATGATTCACATTTAGAGTCTTACTTCCATACTTATATAAAAATCATATAAAATTCACATAATTTCTCATAATTACATACAAGAAATTCCAATGCTAATTCAAATCATTACACCTTCATTTGCGTCACACCAAGGTCACAACGTCACAACTAACAAACTAAATGAACTTGAATTCACTCCTCTTCCACACCAACATGGCACACGGCCCCATTCCATATTTCCAACTTCCATCAAATTCATTCATCTTTCATTTCCAACATGCATTCCACCATAACCACAACTAAAATACAACATAAAATTCAACTCATCTTAACTACATAACAATGCACACACACGGCTACATATATACATGCATACCCACTTTACAAACTTCCATATTTTCATCATTTCTACTCACTTCTACATACCACAACATAAACAAACCATCATAACATAATAAAAAGAGATTAATTCTTACCTTTTCCCCCAACTTCTTCACTTGACTAAGGTATCAAATTAGTGAAACAAGGCCTCTATCTTCCAAAACAACCACACCAAGTTGTAGAGGACCCTTGAATTATTATAAATACCACAAGAAAATGATTTTTGGAGCAAGATTTCCAAGGGACAAAAATCATGGGCATGGCCGAATGGCCTTGCTCTTCATACTCTTCTTTCCTTTATTTTCTCTCTTGTTTTATTTCTCTTGAATCTTCTAGGGAATTTTATGATTAAGTGGCCTTTTAATTATTTATTCATCACATGGATGAATTTTCATGGGCTTGGGTCTTAACTACATTTCTTTGGACCATGGCCGGTTGGGCCTTTCATCTCTTCTTTTTTTTTTGAGCCCAATTTGTTGTGGCTAATTTTTTTTGTAATTCCCGAAGCTAATTTCCAATATTTCAATTTTTGCCCTCGGCCTTCCTCAATATTTCGCATTCATATATTCAAGAACAACAACATGCATATTGACCAAAATCAAAATATTGCATTATTCTTACAAGTCACAATTATTTTCAAACTTCCCAAATATGCAAAGAAAATACGGGATATAACATGGTGCTGGCATACTTCGCCCCGCAGGGCGCATAGCTGGAGGAGTAGATGACGAACCAAGAATCGATCCCGTCTCGGTCTGTGGCCGTGCACCACCGAACCGCCCACCCACGGACAATCTCGCATAATATGGCCCCGGCGGCCGCGAGGAAAAGGCCCCCCGTAGCCCCGTAGCACTCCCCTGGGTGCGATCTCCCACAATACGAACACCGGGGCATGGGTGGCCTAGTCTGACTGGGACCTCTACTTGCCTGAGGACCCGAGGCTCGGAACTACGGCCGCCCAGACGGACTCGCATCATCAAAACGTCCGCCGCGGACCGTGTACCCCGCCCGACGGTGGAAGGGATCTATCGGATCGCCGCCGAGGCCATCCGCCTCGGAATCTCTCGGATACCCCCGCGACCCGGCCCTCTTGGGCGGCCTCCTATCGTAATCTCTACCGGGTCGCTCTTCCCTGCCGATCCTCCATGCCCCGTGCATAGGCTCGCAACCGGGCGATGTCCATATCGATCCGCGACGCCATCGCCATGCAAGTATCGACGAGGTAACGGTCCGGCACCCATCACATATCGGTGCATTTCGTCCTCCATATCGGCTACGATAGTAGGCGCATATCGGCCGCAGAATCAAACTCCAAATTGTACTCACGAACACTCCGACCCCTCTCGCTTTATCCGCAAAACCGGTCAACTCTCGCCCGCCGCGACTCTCCGTGGTAAAAAGTGGCGGAGGAAGGCGCTCGTAAACTCGTCCCACGTAGGCCGGGGGAGCACCCTCACCCCCGGACAGCTCCCGTGCCTCGTACCAATTTAGAGCAATATCCCGTAACCGTGCGAGGCTAACTCAACCCGGACTCGGTCGAAGCCCCCCGACCGTCCCAATGCGCGTCTCATCTGCCGAATAAAATCATGGGGGTCCTCGTCGGGCTTAGATCCGAAAAACTCGGGGGGCTACATGTCAAGAAGTCGCGTACCCTCAGGCTATCACGCCTGTCATCATCATCATTACCTCTCTCGCCCACGTCCGCGAGCTTGTCCCCGCCACCATCGTCGTCAACAACCGTACGGCCTCCCTCGTCCGTCGTCCTCGCACCCGGCCGGGGGAGCCGGGGCCCTCGGAGCTAATGGTGGAGCCGCTCCCGGCCCTCCGATAGTGGTATAGTAGAAGTGGTATAGTAGAACCCTCTCAGCCCGGCTAGTCTCTCCCCGGCTTCGGACCGGAGGCGAAAAATACAACACACCGTCATCTTAATAACAAGCACTCTAAGATCCAAAGAAAGGGAAACACCGCCCCTCAGACACCCAAGGACAACAACCGATAAACAAGACTCTACGAGATACCACTTTCCAAGGACAAAACCGCCCGATACCACTTTTGTCACGACCTGCCCCCCCGTGGGCGTGACCGGTGCCCTACTTAGCACCCAAACAAACTTACGAACCGAATTGTTATACTAGGACATATCCGTATTCACGTACATTATTCGTACCGATACCGATAGCAGACGTCGTACAAATACGTAAAACGAATGTCGTCCTGGGCGGTCGCGTCGTAATCAATCATCAAAATCAAAACCCGCGAATGCACATCGCTCGTACACACACACATACATACAAACATATGGGCCATATCGGCCATAGTAGCATACGGGCCGCTTAAGGACGCAAAACGAGTAATCACATTCGAACAGACCGGACCCATGACCCACAATGTGACTACGTGCCTCTACGTACGGACAACGTGAACATACGAACATATGACGGACGGGCCCCGCCTGCACCCAAAAACATACAAATGTACGTAATATACATAGCAAAACAAATATATACCAAGTGTGGGCTCCGGATCGATGGGAGCACTTCAAAATAGCGATAATGTGTAGCCTAAATCCTGGGATCACCCAACCGAGCGTGCCCGTACTGCGGCATGAAACGCAGACCCCGAAGAAAGCGGGTCGACGAAAGAAGTACCGAGTATGTAAAGCAGAGGTACGAGAATCCAAATCATAAGCGGAGTCATAAGATACGTAACAAATACGAAGTAACGCACCAAACCTTATGCGGAATACGAATATACAAAATGCAAATAAAAATCGTGCATGTGGCTCAGAACGTGGTCACGCCCGACGCCGGTGCCACAACACATCATGCTCCGAAGTTTTCAAATCTCCGTACAAACTCCGAACACATCACAATGTCACACACACGCAAATCATCGAACGGATCGTATGCCATATCACATCATAACACCATAAACGGTAACCGGCCCTATGGCGAGGTCTCGGAAACCGTAACACATCATACTGCCGAATATGTCATAATGCGCACGATCACAAAACCGGCCCGGGCACCGGCGAACGAAACCATATTAATTGGCACGAGCGGAGTAGTGCAGAAACCATATGCATATCAAAAGTAAGTTGTAAGACTGGATACATGATCTCATATACATTAATAACTTCGGAGGGCTCAAAACAAGTATCGAGTTATTCGGAATTAACATACAAAAGTCGCGGACTTTTAAATTATCAATTTTTTCAAAACACATCATAGATCATTTTCGAAAAATTTTAGCATCATTCATAGTAACGAACTTTCAAATATCATTATCGGACATTTCAAACGGACCTTAACGTCATAGGCAAACACTTCATTTTTTATATCGTACGAAAATGAGCCAAACAAATCAAATAAGGGAAGCCTCGGAACTTGCGGGCCCACCTCGGGTCGAGTCGAGGCGGCGGACATAAATTTCCAACGTTAGGTTCCATAAGGTTATCCGTGATAGTTTCGGAGCAATTTGGATTCATTTACGACGAATGTACGAAGGTTTACGCATTCTTATATCCAAAGATAAGCCTTTTGATTCAATTGCGCTGAATGAATAGTAACTAAAATCAAACTCGGATCTCTAGGAGCAGGATTATCCCCAAGGTTCCGTTTTCAGCTTAGTAGGTCTAGGACATGCCATAAAAAGAATAGGTAAGCTTTACATACCTGGGTTGCGCCTTATGCTTTCTTATTCTTAAATCTCGTTTGCTTCAAAATCTACAAATGGTCAAGATTACCAAATGTAAGTCACAAGCTTTTAAGAGTTCAATCTTAACCCTTATTCATCTATAAAAATTTGGGCAAAGATCTCCCCTATACGTATAGCACCCCGAGACGTAGCTCGGCTCAATATACAACAACAACAACCCAACAACACCATCAACAACAACAACACCAAGAATCGCTACAAACATATATTAGCATAAATAGTCTTTCTTTCTACACAAAGCCTTAACTATCATTCCAACTTCACGCTTTCCATCCAATATCAACGTTCTCATATTTATTTACTAATCCAAAACCATTCAAATACAATTCGGAGGCATTTCATACCATTTCTACAAAATATTCACAAAGTATACAAAATATACAAATTTTCCATCAAAGCCATAATGCATCTAAAAGTTTTAATTTTTAACATACATGTTCATAGCATGCTTCCATCTTCCAATTTCATCCATAATCATGATAATTTGCACCTTACTACCTTCATTTCCACATTTACATAAACAACAAAAAAAGTTGCATATTTTCCGACAACAACCTTACAACATATTTTTCATGACGACAAGAACCATTAACCTTCCATTTTCATCACAAGACTCCAACAACACAATTAACATGCCAAATAATTTGATTCATATCCTCCCCTTCATCTTGATACACACGGCCCACACACCCATATTCACAACACACAAATTTTTCATACTCTTCATATACTTCATAAGACTATAACAACATAATCAACATACTAAACAAGTTCAACCATTTTCCTCCACCTTACTACATCCCACGGCCACACACAAACACACACACAAGTCACAATTCCATGATTTCCATGCAATTCCACTTATTCTAATATTCATAAATCTTCCATAACATGAAAGAAAACATGAAATTCTTACCTCTTCCAATAAGTTCCCCTTGCCAACACAAGCACTTCCTTGCCTTGAAAATTATACCACCTTGAAGAGGATCTTGAACTTACTAAGAATTCAAGAAGGATGAGATTCTAAGATCAAAGTTGAAGGACTTGGAATTTTTTTTCCTTTCTCCCTTGTTCAGCCGAGAGCTTCTCTTGGAGAGGTTCTTCAATTTTTTTTTTGTTGTTTCTTGAATTTTCTTGAACCTTACCTCTCTTATATTAATTAGTCACATGCATGGCATATGACTAATTCCATGGGTTGGGCCAAAGCCATGTTGGCCGGCACCCTCTCTCTTGGGCCTCATCTTCTCTTAATTTTTGTTAAGCCCAATTCCTTAAGAATCATATTTTGCAAATTCCGAAATAATTTTTCCAAAATTCCAATTTTGCCCTTAGGTCTTTTCCGGTGTTTCCACGTTCAAGCTTCCATAACCGACATGCACATACTAAAAAAAATCCAAACTTGACCTCATTCCTTGCAAGTCAAGGTAAATTCCAAGTTTTCCAAATACGCAAAATTGCCGGATATAACAGAGATCTTGTGGTATATGATGACTATGTTTTCCATAGGCGGGCCCGACTTGGGTCGACACTCGTCCACGGGTCCCGCGACTTTCCTTTTTATGTTTATGATGACCTTTGAAAGAATATGGTATTACTATTATCCCGACCCTCGGGTATGATCGCTTACTTATCCGTTGAGTCCGGAAATGATGATTCGTATACCTATGATTCCGATACGTAACTATGGTTTCGAAGTTCGTTTGATATGTTCCGAGTGATATTCGGAAGAAAACCGATTTGACTATTGTTTCGGTTTTGAAATAACGCTTGTTTTGATTATCCTATTGGGTCTTTGTAAGAGTTTTGCATTGCATATGGTTTCCCACGATTTTGCTTGTACATTTTGTTGTATGTCTTTCGCCGAGTCTCGGGCCGGTGTGTGTATATGTGATGTTGCCGCTGGATTCTTGACCGCGGTGTGTGATGTTGCCGCTGAATTCTTGACCGCGGTATGTGATGTTGCCGCCGGGATTCTTGACCGCGGTATGTGATCTTGCGCCGGGACTTTTGACCGCGGTATGTCGAGTTTCGGAGATATGAAATCTTCTGAGGTATGAAGTGTTATGGCGCCATTGACGGGCGGGCGACCACATTTTCTGAGCTCTATGCCTGTTTTGTCTTTGTAAAATAAACATTTTGGCATCTGGATATGCACTTATTTTCTGGACTTCTGTTTCGATTATGACTCAGATTTGCTTACTGTATCTTCTGCTTTGCATACTCAGTACATATTCCGTACGACCCCTTTCTTCGGGGTCGCGTTTTCATGCCCGTGTACGCACGTACGCTCGGTGATCCGCCGATCCAGGACACCTATCCTCGTTGTTGGAGAGCTCCCTTTATTCGGAGCCTACATTTTGGTATATATTCTCCCGTTGTATATGTATTTGTGTGTTCGGGTACGGCGGGGCCCCGTCCCGCCATATAATTTCGTTGTTCTCGTTTGAGGTCCGTAGACATAGATGTGGGTTATGTATAGCTTTGTTCGTGCGCGTTGTGTGAGTTGTGTTTGGGCGGCCCATCGTGGGCCTTGTCGGTCGCGTGTATGTATGCTTTGATACATTCTCGTATATTATGATAGCCTTGCCGGCTTCGTGCAAGATATATACTTGTACGCGTCGGTTGGAACCACGTCCGATGCTTACATATGTATGAGTCGTTTGTATGCCGAATCTGGTTAAGGAGCGCATATGGGTGCCCAGCTCGGGCACTATTCACGGCCTACGGGGTTGGGTCGTGACAATTTGGTCATATTCAAGCATGAAAATCAAGAATTCGGTGTGTATAAGGAATGAAGTCCCGAAATAATTTATGACGAAATAGTGTGATTACGATGATTGCAAATAATACTTTATGTGGGGTAAAAGAGGTTATGGGCTAGTGTTATCACATGATCATTATAATGAGTATATGAAGCGTGATAAAAGTGATTATTACTTAAGTGAATTGAGATCGAGATTTAAGTATGTGGATAATGTTAAATTATGATTGGGAGACATGCAAATTAATTAAGAAGGTTAGTCGGAGACATGTGATTAATTAAAAGTATTAATTGGAGACATGTAATTAGTTGGGAAGATCATGGTGGACACGTGGTTACATGGCACAAAAGTCACAAGTGACTAATGTATATATATATGGATAAGACATTTATGATTAGTTTGAAGATAAGAATGAGATATATTATAAGTGGGACCCTAAGACCCATTAGAAAGGGATATATATATATATATATATCTGCACATATATAAAGATAGCTGTTACACCTTGGAAAATTCCCCGTTAGCGTACAGTGAATAGGCCATCGAAGAGTATGATGTATACGACGTTTTGATAAGCAAGAAATAGCATTTGAGGGTCCTAATTAAGATTTCCAAAGACATTCAAGATAAGGAAAGGAAGTTGTTGAGGAAAGCAAGTCATATGTCGTGTGTCGGACAAGAATTACGAGTATCGAGTTAATGACATTCTAATGATGCTTTGAGGAAGAGTTATAACGTCCCTTAAATTGGTATTGAGGTGTTAGACAAGTGTTAAGAAGGTTCCATAAGGATCGGAGATCAAACGAGTTGACGAGAACAAGTCTCGAAAATCAAGTAACATACGGCCGGACATGCGGCCGTATAAAATAAACGGACCGTATGTCCAACCGTAGATTCAGCCCAGTATGCCATGTCTCACTGGACCAGATCTACGGCCAGACATATGGTCAGTAGAAAATATACGGACCATATGTTGGTCCGTAGATCTCGGTCGGGACTGATTGTGAATTAATATAAGGGACCTCTCTCTTATTCATTTTCATTTCATTTTCACTCCTCCACAAGTCAAGACTTCTCTAGAACATTCTATACACTTCAACCACAAGAATTCAAAGGAATTTCATGATCAATTTCATCAAACCAACAAGAATCAAGAGTGTGAAACCCATTAAAGTCATCCATGTCAAGAAATCCCATGAAAGGTGAAATAGGGTTTTGGTGCAAGAGGTGTATTACCATTCAAGGCTTGTTCCTTCATCATCTAAGGTGAGTTTCATGATATTCTCATGTTGTTTGAAGTATTGATAGGTTGAAACACTTGGATTGTAGAAGAGTATAGAAAATGGGTCATAAATGTGTGAATAGTGTCATTATTGAGTAGTAGTTTGGATTGAATCATGAAAATGGATATGTTGAGACTATAAATACGTTATAAATGACATTTAGAACATGGAATAAGTATTGCATGAGAAAGAACACGATAATGGACTTTGGTCGTGATTATGGAGAATTGGAAGTGAAATTGTGAAATATGGGCAATGCAAATGGATGATGCTTGTTGTTTATTATATTATGATTGTTATTATGAATGTTGGGAGTTGATATGGAATATGGAGGAAATAGTATAAACAAAGGAAATGCTGCCCAATTTTCTTTAGCTTTAGTAAGTACGTTCTTATGATTGTTTAGCTAATGACGATACGAATTCCCTTGAAGGTATAAACGAGTGCATTAAAGGAGAATCAGCAAGCGATAGAATAGTTAAACGACAAAGGTATGTGAGGCTAGACCTTTCTTTCTAAGGCATGAATTCTATGGCATGAATTTCCTCCTTTCTTATGAATGTCCCCTGTTCAAGAAAACTATGAGTCCTCGTTCATGAATAGCCTTATGAGATAAGAGATATGCTACGAGTATGATAATGATAATGACAAGCTTAAGTCTAGAGATGCTATAGTCTATGATATGATGTTCCTATAAAGCTAATGATGCTATTTATAATCTATTGGTGTTGATCATTATATACACTCACCTTATGCTTGTTCCTTCGAGGTGAGGCAGAATGCTTATGAGTGCTCCATAACGAAATCGGGGGTCCACGACCTTATGTCACCCCGATAAAGTATGATTATCTATGAGTCTCTATGCATGCATTATGATGAGCTATGATAAGTATATTATGATGAGCATATGATGATATTACACCGCGCCTATATGGCGGGCAATCACCGCCAAGGCGGGCGGCTATACACCATGGCCGATGGCATGGGCGGACACCACTAGTGGGCGGTGAGATGGTACTCCGGACGCGGAGGCACGGACGCGAGCTAATGCTAATGTTATTGATTATCACACCGTACCTATATGGTCGGGCGACTTATACATTTGTGCATACATGATATGATGATGAGTATGGAAGTAAGCCGCCTTGCATTATTTCTTTTATGATTCATCAATCACGTGTTGCTCTCATTTGATGCCTCCTCACTTCATTGATGTTTCATTATTATTTATGCCTTACATACTCAGTACAATATTCGTACTGACGTACGTTTTCTTTGAACGCTGTGTTCATGCCCACAGGTAGACAGGGAGGTGATCCAGACTCATAGGGGTTTATTAGACCCAGTTCATCACCGTGGGGAGCCCTAGTATTATTTGTAAGAAAGAAAGATGGTTCCCTACGAATGTGCATTGATTATAGACAGCTGAATAAGGTGACGATAAAGAACAGATATCCTCTTCCGAGAATTGATGATTTATTTGATCAGCTACAAGGTGCCAAGTGGTTTTCCAAAATAGACTTGAGATCGGGTTATCACTAAGTGAGAGTTAGAGAAGAAGATATTCCTAATACAGTTTTCAGCACGAGATATGGCCATTATGAATTCCGAGTGATGTCATTTGGGATAACTAATGCCCCAGCAGTATTTATGAATTTGATGAACAATGTATTCAGGCCTCTCTTGGATCTATTTGTAATAGTATTCATTGATGACATTCTGGTGTATTCTCGCACAGAATCAGAACATGCCGATCATTTGCGTATTGTCCTTGGAATTCTTCGAACTAGGGAGTTGTATGCAAAATTTTCAAAGTGCGAGTTTTGGCTGAATTCTGTGACATTTCTGGGTCATGTTATTTCAAATGATGGCATTCGAGTTGACACTCAGAAAATTGAAGCTGTGAAGACTTGGCCAAGGCCTACGACACCTACAGAAGTTCGTAGTTTTTTGGGATTGGCAAGTAATTATAGAAGGTTCGTAGAGGGCTTTTCATCTATTTCAGCCCCATTGACGAAATTAACCCAAAAATTAGCCAGATTTCAGTGGAATGATGCTTGTGAGCGCAGCTTCCGAGAGTTGAAGGACAGATTAACCTCAGCTCCAGTCTTAACACTCCCAGAAGGGCCAGAGGGCTATGTTATGTATTGTGATGCTTCTGGCGTTGGGTTAGGATGTGTATTGATGCAGCACGGTAAAGTCATTGCTTATGCTTTGAGACAGCTGCGAAAACATGAAAAGAACTACCCAACTCATTATCTTGAATGGGCTGCAGTTATTCATGCATTAAAAATGTGAAGACATTATTTGTATGGTGTGCATGTTGTTATCTATACAGATCACAAGAGTCTTCAATATATTTTCACGCAAAAGGAGTTGAATCTGCGGCAGCGGCGTTGGTTAGAATTATTGAAGGACTATGATGTGAATATTTTATACCACCCTGGAAAGGCAAATGTAGTAGCCGATGCGCTTAGCCGCCGATCAATGGGCAGTCTATGTGAAGTTCCTACAGAGAAGAAAGAATTTATCCATGAGCTCCATCAACTAGCTAATCTTGGAGTACATTTAATTGATTCAGGTGATGCGGGAATTAGTGTTAATGATCCCTCAGTATCGTCCTTGAACATGGAAGTGAAAGAGCGGCAATATGAAGATCCTCAATTGAGCCATTATAGAGATATATGCCATGCAAAAGAGGAGTCCCCATTTGAAACCTCTATAGATGGAATTCTTAGATACCGAGGCAGGCTATGTGTTCCAAACGTCGCGGAATTGCGCCGTCGAATTTTAGAAGAAGCTCATTACTCTCGGTATTCTATTCATCCAGGAACAACAAAGATGTATCATGATCTCAAGATGATGTATTGGTGGGATGGCATGAAAAGAGACATAGTAGAATTTGTAGCCCAATGTCCAAATTGCCAGCAAGTGAAGATAGAGCATCAAAAGCCAGGAGGATTATTGCAAGCGATGGAAATTCCTACGTGGAAATGGGAGGTGATCAATATGGATTTTATTGTGGGACTACCTCGTTCTAGAAGCAAATATGATTCTATATGGGTAGTTGTGGATAGATTGACGAAAGCAGCTCATTTTCTTCCAGTCAGAAACACCTACTCAGTAGAAGATTATGCAAGGTTGTATATCAAGGAGATTGTGAGACTCCATGGTATTTCAATATCCATTATTACATACAGAGGAGCACAATTCACAGCCAAGTTCTAGAGATCTTTCCAGGAAGGTTTACGTACTCAAGTAAGGCTCAGCACGGCATTTTATCGCAAACTGATGGACAAGCCGAGCGTACCATTCAGACTTTGAAGGATATCTTTACGAGCATGTGTACTAGGTTTTGGTGGTAGTTGGGATGACCACTTACCCCTAATTGAGTTCGCATATAATAATAGCTATCATTCCAGTATCCAAATGGCTCTGTATGAAGCTTTGTATGGAAAGAAGTGTAGATCTCCAATTGGATGGTTTGAAATAGGAGAGGTACAGTTAATAGGCCCTGAGTTGATTCAACAAGCTGTGGAAAAAGTCAAGGTGATCCGAGATCGATTGTTAACAGCCCAAAGTCGCCAAAAATCTTATGCGGATAACAGCCGGCGAGATTTAGAATTTCAAATCGGTGATTGGGTATTTTTGAAAGTATCGCCAATGAAAGGGGTGATGAGATTTGGTAAGAAAGGAAAGCTAAGTCCTCGATATATCGGACCCTATAAGATTATCCGCAAGGTGGGTCAAGTAGCTTATGAATTGGACTTGCCTTCAGAGCTTGAACTAGTCCATCCAGTCTTCCATGTCTCCCTGCTCCGCAAGTGTGTTAGAGATCCTACAAAGATTGTGCCAATAGATGATGTTCAGATCATGGAAAAGCTAGCCTATGAAGAGGTGCCCATTGCCATATTGGACAGGTAAGTACGAAGACTTCGGAATAAGGAAGTGGCTTTAGGTAAGGTCTTGTGGTGATATAACATGTCACGACCCAACCCCGTAGGCCGTGACTAGTGCCCGAATTGGGCACCCAAACACATTCACAGATCCGAGTCGCAAACGGATGGCTTATACGTACACAAATATCAAACGCCGTCTCGTATTATATCAAACCTGCCGCAAACATATCTCAAACACAACCATATATATATATATCGAGAAGCCGACAAGGCTATCAAATGGCGCAACGGCCCAAAACATATATAAATGCAAGCCGACGAGGTCATTACCGCGAATGGGATCGCCCGAACATACAACATACAAACACAGCGTACGAATGGGCATAACCCACATACATGTCCACGGACACTCCTAAACGGACAAACGGAATCATATGACGGGACGGGGCCCCGCCGTACCCCCGAACCAATATATACAAATGCAACGAACGAATATATACCAAAATATGGCTCGGAATAAGGGAGCACTCCAAACGACGGAGAAGAGGGTGTCCTAAACCGGTGGATCACCAAGCGTGCGTACGTACTCGTGGCATGAAACACGACCCCCGAAGAAAGGGGGGTCGTACGAAATATGTCCGAGTATGCAAAAGCGAGAAGATATAGTAAACAAATACGAGTCATAATCGATACGTAGTACGAAAGTAAATGTATTTCCAAAATACAAATCATGTTTACTTTCAAAATACAAACGCATAAGGTGAAATATGGTCGCCGCACCGTCGATGGCGCCATAACACGAGATAACACCATAAAGTTTCAAATCTCCGTATCGTCACACATCATACACGAGCCTAACGCCATACACGGATATCACAAAATATAAAGCGGAACCGGCCCTCGGCGAGAGGCTCGGTGAACCATAAACACAGCATAACACCGGAGTATATCATAGTGCGCACGACAGGAAGCCGGCCGGGACTCGACGAAAGATACAACGGAATGCACGAGCAGAGTCGTGAGTGACCATATGCATAAAATCATTATAATAGACTCAAATGATAATTAAAATGACCATACTTAGGAATCCGAATAATAACCAAATCAAATTCTTTCAAAAGTCATTAGGATTACAAAAAGAAGAGTCGCGGGACCCATGGACGGGTGTTGACCGGCCGGGACCGCCTATGAAAAACATACTCATCATACACCATACAATCACTACGGCATATCGAGGCAATCAGGAACTTCAGTGAAAGATACGGGCGTTCGTAGTTACGGAACTTTTTAAAAGCCAAACTTTTTATGCAAAAGTTGAAAATCAAATATTTCAAAGACATAAAGGCCAATATTTCATCAAATCAACATACGAATTCCAAGAAACGAATAAGAGCCATAAACATGCTCGGATTGCGGGAATAGAATTTCCTCGAGGCTCGTGTCATAGCCTATTTGTAACTAAGGCATGCCAAAAAAGAAAGAATTGAGCCTTACATACCTCAAACGCTCTCCAAGCTACTCCAAATTCAAGCTAATGTCAACCTACGCCTCGGGCTCTCCAAGGTCTACAAATACGTCATAATATGCCAAACATTAGCTATGGACGTTTAGGCATTTAATTCCAATTTAGCCCTTAATTCTACAGAAATTTGGGCAGCATTTCCCCTGTAAATAGGCCAACCCCGAGAATTTAACTCGGCCAAATCAACAACAACAACAACAACAACCAACCAACCTAGCAACAACAATAAGCAATCCGAAAGGCAATATAACATTAATAACTCTCTTTTATATCATTCGACAACATTCATAATATTCGATTCAACGGCTTACATTCAAGCCAACATCAACGCTTATACATTCAAATACCAATCCGAATCCATACTAACAACATTTAAGAACATTTCAAACAATTCATACAATATTTCCAACAATCCAACAATTGCTCCAATTTACCCGAAAACGACCCCAAACCCGAGAACCTCACTATAACACATTCCTCATTTTCAAATCATGATTTGCATCAACAATCTACATTCTAACGATGTCATTTGCATAAATACACAAATTACATTAAACACACAATAACCTCCAAATCAGTCCATTACAATTACAACATCAATCTTGAGTCATTAAACTCTCATTTCCAACATAGAATTCACAACGACGACAACGACATACGAAATAGAATTAATTCATTCTTATCATATAATAGCCTACATTCGGCCAACACCAACTACAAGCATATATAGATTATTCTCATTCATTTCTTCACCCTACAATGATTAACATGCTAACTAGACTTAATTCATTACTCAATACAACACGAACACACACGCCTGCCCACGGCTATGCACTACACACATATGGCCTTCAACTCCAACATGCCATATTTCATGATTTTCATCCATTTTAACATACTACAACATGCATACAACCTTTATAACACATAAAACATGATTACTTCTTACCTTTCTTCTTCAACTCCCCAAATAGGCTAGGGTTTGCAATTGACACAACGAATGGTTGGATGACTCGAGGAACAACACTTCCACGCTACTTAGGAACCTCAAATTAGTGGATTTTGCACCAAGAAAATATTTTAGAATGGCTTGAATTGAAGTTGGTTTTTCTTGCCTCTTGGCCGAGAGAGTCTCCCTTGTGGGAGTTCTTGACTTTATTTTTGCTAAGTGTTGGAATGAATTAGGATGACTTAGAAGTCATCTTTTGTGCTATTATATGAAGTGCACAAGTGTCCTTGGCCCACACGTGTGTTGGACAATTAAAATTGTCCTGGTGTGTGGGCCAAGTCCACAACCACACGGCCAACAAGGAAAAATATGAATGATTTCCAACTTTCCATAATTCCAATTTTGGTCCCAAATTTTTCTAATTGTTCCACACCAACAAATTCATGAACAACTTATGTCTCAAAATAAAATCGAAGGTCAAAAGTCTCGACTTTGCATCCCAGAATAGTTTTGTCTCTAACTTATCATAGTTAATCCGAATTGTTCCAATGTACAAAATACGGGATATAACATCCTCCCCCGATTAGAACATTCGTCCTCGAATGTTAGATTAATCTTACGTGGGTCTTATAAGCATTCGGGGGAGTTTCTTTTTTCCAACAATCACACACACAATTCATTCATCAAACAACATAGTCAAGTAAAGAGTTCGGATTACCTATAGGCACTGAAAACAAGTGAGGATACTTCTTCTTCATACGCTCCTCCTTCCTGATCGTCATTTCCTCCCTGTTATTATTCCCACGACACTACCAAAAATTATACGGAAATCTCACATCATTATTCCGCAACTTTCTTACTCGACGATCCAATATGGCTATAGGCTGCTCTTCATAAGATAGCTCTCCTCTGTGACTGGATATCATCTACGGGAAATATTCGAAGGGTCACCAATACATTTACGAAGCATAGAAACATGGAATACCGGATGTCTTGCTCCATGAACACGGTTTGTCCAGATCTAGTTCATAGGCAACCTTGCTATTTACGAATAACAAAATAAGGCGTATGAATATACATACGATGAGGCTTCCATCTTGCCGAATCTCGCTAACACCTTTCATAGGTGACAGCTTTTTTAGGAATACCCAATCACCGCTCCGGGTAAACTCTAAATGTCGACGACGATTATCATCATATGATTATCATCGATACTCGGGGGCCGCTAATAACCGCTCCCGAATGAGTTTCACCTTATCTCGACCACCGGCGCGTTGTGGAAAATACCACATGCATGAGGCCAATATACATCGGTCTACAACATCAAAAAGCCGATCGGTGACCTACACTTCTGCCATACAAAGCCTCATATGGTGCCATATGAATCATGAGTGGTATATCTCACCTTATAAGACAAATTCAACAAGTGGCAAATGGTCTGTTATATCCCGTATTTGGTACATTGGGACAATCCAGTTTAACTATGATAAGTTAGGGTCCAAACCATTCCGGGATGCAAAGTCGAGACTTTTGTCCTTCGATTTTATTTTGAGTCATAAGTTGTGCATGAATTTGTTGGTATGGAACAATTAGGAAAATTTGGGACCAAAATTAGAATTAATGGAAGTTGAAAATCATGCATCTTTTCCTTTGTTTGGCCGTGTGATGTGGAGTTTGGCCCACACAATTTGTGGACAATTTTAATTGGTCCAACACTTGTGTGGAGCCAAAGGACACATGTATGATTCACTTAGGGGCTTAAAAGATGACTTTTTGTCATCTTTATTCATTCCAGCACTTAGAAAAAAAAGAGCAAGAAGTTGAAAAACTCCAAGAGGCTCTCGGCCAAGTGGAGAAAAATTGAGGTTCAATTCTAGCCACTCCAAAAATATTTCTTTGATGCAAAACCACTAATTTGAGGTCCCTAAGTAACGTGGAAGCGTTGTTCGGGACATCCAATCGTTCGTTGTGCCAATTGCAAACCCTAGCCTAGTGTGGAGTTAAAAGAAGAAAGGTAAGAATTGATTATGTTTTATGTATTATAAAGGTTTATGCATGTTGTAGTATGTTAAAATGGATGAAAATCATGAAATATAGTAAGTTGGAGTGAAGGTGGTGTGTGTATGGTATATAGTCGTGTGGGGTGTGTGTGTGTGTGTGTTGTGTTGTATTGAAGCAATGAATTAAGGTCTGTTAGTATGTTATGATCATTGTAGTGAAGAATGAATGAGAATCATCAATATGTATATATGTTGTGTTGGCCGAAATGGGTCATGGAATATGACAAAGAATGAATTTATATCGCTTAATGTTTTGGTTGTTGTCGTTATGAATTCTATGTTGGAAATGAGCTTTTAATGACTCAAGATTGATGTTGTAAATGTATGGGCTGAATTGAAGGTTATTATGCATTTGATGTAATTTGTGTATTTAAGATAATGATATCGTTATAGTATGGATTATTGATGCAAATCATGATTCGGAAGTTAGGAAATGGATTATGTTGTGTTCTCGGGTTTGGGGACGGTTTTTGGGTAAATTGGAGCCATTGTTGGATTGTTGGAAATATTGTATAAATTGTTTAAGATGTCCTTGAATGTTGTTGATATGGATTCGGATTGAGTATTTGAATGTATAATCGTTAATGTTGGCTTGAACGTAAGTCGTTGAATCAAATATATTGAAAGTTGTTGAATGATGAAAAAAGGGGCTTATTAATGTTATATTACCTTTTCGGATTGATTATTGATGTTGCTAGGTTGGTTGTTGTTGTGTTGTTGATTTGGCCGAGCTAAATTCTCGGGGTGGCCTATTCATTGGGGAAATGCCGCCCAAATTTCGTAGAATTAAGGGCTAAATTGGAATTAAGTCCAAATGTCTCTAGCTAATGTTTGGCATATTATGACTTGTTTGTAGATCTTGGGCAGCCCGAGACGTGTAGGTGGATTTATCTTAAGTTTGAGCTAGCATTGAGTGCGTACGAGGTATGTAAAGCCCAATCCTTTGTTCTTTTGGCATGCCTTAGTTTCAAATAGGCTATGACACGAGCTTAGGAAATTCGATTCTCGCAATCCGAGCATGTTTATGACTCTTTATTCGTTTCTTGAATTGTTGATATGATGAAATATTGGCTTTTATGTCTTTGAAATATTTGATTTTCAACTTTTGCATAAAAAGTTTGGCCTTTAAAAAGTTCCGTAACTACGAACGCTCGTATTGTTATATCCCGCATTTTTGCACATTATGATAGGTTGGAGACAAAACCATTCCGGGATACAAAGTCGGGACTTTTGACCTTCGATTTAATTTTGAGACCTAAGTTGTTCATGAATTTGTTGGTGTGGGACAATTAGGAAACTTCCGGGACCAAAATTGTAGTATTGGAAAGTTAAAAATCATGCAAAATTGACCTTGTGGCCGTGTGGTTTGATTGGATGGTCCCACACATTTTGTGTTCAATTTTAATTGTTCCAATATATGTGTGGGCCATACATGTGCAACTCTTGTGGGAGCTTAAAGATGATCACTAAGTCATCTTATTCATTACAACACTTAGAAAGAAAAAAAAAAAGAGCAAGAAGTTGAGAAAAGCCAAGAATCTGCCAAAACAAAGGAAAAACCAACTCCAATTCTAGCACCCAAAAATATTTTGTTGATGCAAGCCACTAAGTTGAGGTCACTAAGTAGCGTGGAAGCGTTGTTCGGTCATCCAACCATCCGTTGTGTAGGATCGCAAAACCACTAGGCAAAGTGTGGAGTTGAAGAGAGTGGGTAGATTTACTATGTTTTATGTGTTATAAAGGTATGTATGTTGTAGTATGCTAAAATGAAGGAAATTCATGAGAAATAGTAAGTTGGAATTGGTGTATGTATGAGGTTTGGGCGGTGTAGAAATGTGTGTGTGTTGTGTTATGTTTAAGTGATGAATTAAGTCCATGTAGTATGTTAATTGTTGTAGTGTGAAGAAATGAATAGAATCATCTATATATACGTATTTAGATAATGAATGTAGGCTATTGATGCGACAGAAATGGATTATTGTTGGTTAGTATTTTGAATGTTGTAGTTATGAATTCTATGTCGACGATAGAGTTTAATGACTAAATTGGATACATTTTGTGGGCTGAATTGAAGGCTCTTTGTACATTTGATGTAATTTGTATAACTATAGGAGAATGGCATTGTTAGAATGTGAATTGTTGATGCAAATCATGATTCGGAAGTTAGAAATGGGTTGTAGTGGTGTCCGGGTTTGGGGGCAGGTTTTAGGCACAAAATCGAGCTTTGTTGGGATTGTTGAAATATTGTATGAATTGTTTAAAATGTTGTTGAATGTTGTTGGTATGGATTTGGATTAGTATATGAATGTATAAGCGTTGATGTTGGCTTGAACGTGA
>NW_026726500.1:0-41235 GCF_029784015.1 Lycium ferocissimum
AATCATTTTTCCCCGTACGCACTTCTCTTTTGTGACTCTTGATTTAGAATAATGGAATATGCACGATTTGTAGAGGGAAGTGGCTTCATCATTAGTAAATTTCTGCATGCGTAATAACCTTCATTCAATCCCGTAGGAATTGAATCGGCTTCATATCCTCATTCATTTTGTGGTTGTGTGTCTTAGCTCCACACTTGCAATCACAGGTGCAAGTCATAAAAGTGTTGAGAACCTTCATTTGATCCCACAATTTTTTGAGCTTATTAAAATAACTTGCAACATCAGAAGTTTCTTGTGATATGTTATTCAGATCTCTTTGTAATTGAAATAACTTTGCTCCATCAGGCTGCCCATATCTCTCCTGCAGTTCACTCCACAGATCTGCTGCAGTTAGGCAATAAATGAGACTTTCAGAGATATCTTTACTGATGGAGTTTAGAAGCCAAGCAAGGACCATGTCATTGCACCTTTTCCATTGTTCATACAAAGGTGAGTTCTCATCCGTACGGTAGCTTTGTTATTGAGAAACCAGCTTGTTTTTGGCCGAAAGTGAGATTAAAACACCTCTTTTCCAGTTACCATAACTAGATCCATCAAAAGTGACATTGATGAGATTGTTAAGGTGAGTACAAGGTGTGAGATAGTATGGGTGAGATGTATCAACTACTGACCTCGGTGGATTTCTCACCGTAAACGGGAGATTTATCAGATTCAGACATCCTTCAAAGATTGTTTATAAAAAAAAAAAAAATGGAAGTAATATATGTTGAAAGAGATCCTGGGAAGAAGATGAAGAGAGAAAATGAAAATCTCCACTAATTCTGCTTTGATACCATGACAAATTAGCATAAAAGGATCGAGATTGGGAAATTTTCTTGTATATTTCTCTGAATGTAACGATTGAAATGCCGTAGTCTATTTATACATTTGATCCCGCGGATTTGAAGTGTAATATTGTGAACTACTCTATGGATGGAAATGTAAAATATGAAACTATCTAACTAACTAAAACTTTACGGCTCACTAAAAAATATCTGTACAAAGAGTCATTTATCCCATGAGAAGGTGTGTATTATTGTTATGGTGTAGCTCACTGTGCTTGGACTGAGAATTATAAGTGGGAGTCCAATAATGATATTGGACCCAATCTGGCCCAATCTGTTATCAATATGGTCCAACAGAAGAAAAGGACCCGATAGTTGTAAACATAAGAGATCAACTTTAATCTCTTCCTTTCTCTTTCTCTTTCAGACCATGTCCTTGTTACACCCCATATCTTAGAACTAAGGTTAGACTCATATCATTAGAGTTTTAGTGAAAAAATTGAAGGTTTGAACGTTTTGCGAAAATGGTTGATAGGCCTACTTCGGGCAGTGATAACTCCTTGATTAGTTGGGAATTTGGGAAAGTACCCTAATGAAAGTTGTAGTACGTAAAAATAGCTTTCTAACGATATAAGGACTAGGCCAATCGAGATCGGAGCAAGGAGATATGATCGTCTCAATATGGCTAATAGTAAGGCGTTTAAAATTCTATAGAATCGGCTAAGTTTTGATATGTACGCCTTCCGTCAAATTTCGTGAAAATCGTTGGGAATTTGAGGAAACTTAAAACATGAAAGTTGTAGCCCTTTGAAATATCTTTCCAACGGTATATTATGGAGCCTTGAACAGAGCTATGTACAAGAAGTAATGCCTATTTTACCGAACACTATGCGTAACCGACACACGCGCGCTGTGGGCGCGTGCGCGGGCGCGTGCGCGCTCCGCATCACAAAAAAACCTCAATCTGAATATTGACCTACGGCAGAATGTCGTACGATGCCCATGCATCGCGGACCCATCGCGGAAAAGGTCGGGTTTCGGGTCAAAAGTCAGGATTTCGCGTTTTAAGTTATATTTAAGCTTGGGGTTTATTTCCTAACACCCCTAGTCACGAAAAATCACCCTAAAGTCAGAGGGAACAAGTCCCAAGCCTCAAGAACCCTCCAAGGTAAGTTTTATCATGATTCTAGGTTGAATTCAAGTCCCTAATCTCTTTCTAACTTGAGTAAACCCTTCCAATCGATAGAGTTGTGATTGAACATTATTGTTGGGCGTGAAAACCCTAGAACTCAAATTCAAGTGGATTGAACGTCAAAAAGGTAATGCTTCTACACTCTAATCATTCATAATAGTGAATTGATGAGTTCTTGGGAGAATAGTAAATGGGTTTAGTAAAGAGAATTACACGAACTATAGTAGGGTTTTGGATTGTTGACTTGAGATTGTTATAATGATATGGGTGATGGAGAATGATGTTAATTACACCTAATTGAGATTGTAGAATCACCTAGAAGTAATAGAATGGGAATTGGGTGAAGAAACACCATTAATGAGATTGTGGAGCTTTATGCCCACTAAGTGTTTGATAAAATGCTTAGATGACCAAAGCATGAATATTATTGCTAATATAGAATCCCTTTGGCTTGTATTGATATAGATCAAAGTTGAAAGGGGTGACGAACATTGTATTATGCTCAAAGGTCGGAATTAAGGTATGTGAGGCTAACTATCTACGTTAGGGAATGTTCATGATTCTCCTACGCCTCATTCTTCATACTTGTCGTTAATTTGACTCGAATATAGTTTAGCCCTAGTTTTATGATATGATATAGAACGGTTATCTTCTAGGGTTGCGATTCGTAATTCGTTCATGGTTGTCAATTTGAATATCATGAACTCAAGACGTAATCTTTATAGACTTATGTATTGTTACCACGAGTCTCGATCTAGAAATTTAGTATGCTAAAAACGATCGGTGTTTTCAATTCGGTAAAGATGTCTATTTCGAAAGCATTGTTCATTGTTATTATGGTCTCAGTCCTTATTAATTAACCATAATTAAACATATGTGATTTTGCCCAAGAGCACAGCACAGTCTTGTGTATACGTATACATGGCCAAGGCCATTGATCGACACACTACTAGGCCGAGGCCATACATTTATTATTGGGCCGAGGCCCCACATATACAAACACGTATAATACGGATGATTCTTCATACGAGAGCGAGGAGTATTCATATCTCTACTTCCTTACTATTACATTACGATTCGATTATCAATTTGGTTTTTCGGTATTTTATTGCTTCGGTCGCTTTACATACCAAGACAATTCAAATGTGTCGATGTCCCTTTTTATTGGGGGCTCGCGTCTCGCGATGCGGTAACGATATATGTGAGTTGACGATACCCTATTTAGGAGTGCACGTATCGACTCGTGGTGAGCCCCAAATTCCTTCGGGCATTGTCGCTATCTATTATTTCGACTTTCATAGACACCTCTTATTATTGTATTCTTAGAGGCTTCATAGACACGTTCGAGACAATCGATATTTGTTATGTTAGTCTTGATTATACACGCTTGTTCGGCTTGTTTTGGTTTAGCCATGTTGGCTACTTTCGATATATTTTCGCATTGTCTAAGTATTTTCGCATTATGATATTTCGGTCGGACTTTTAGTTAATCAACATGTGTTAGTTTTATTTTATAAGTCGGTTATGTTTTGGTATCACATGTTGATTCGGCCCGGTTGATTGGTTCGCTTGGTCACATACGGATCGAGGCACCGGTGCCGTGTTACGTCTAGGCCCGTGTTCGGGGCGTGACAAAGCTTGGTATCGAGCCCTAGGTTCAAGTGTCTTGGGAGTCTATGAAGCCGTGTCCGGTGGGGTCTCTTTTATATGTGTGAGGGCCCCGCACATAAACGATTGACCACCAAGACATTCGGGATTTGTCTCATTTCTTTCTACTCTAGATCGTGCGATGAAGCTTAGAGCAATAAGTAACTTCTCTTCTTATCGAATTACGTACGTTTCGAATGCGCAGGCGACGAACAAGTAATTCAAGGCCCAACTGAGGTTGATTATCCATAGGGGTACAATTGTGAAGTACTTGCTGGTAACAAATGAGACTTGAGGTGTTATTGAAAGGTGAATAAAGTGTAAGTTGCCCGAGAAAGGGTGTTGTATAATGAATGGGAAGTTGAATAATAATGATGTTCTTGAGAAAGGAAAATGGGATGACGAGGGAGAGGATATCGAGAAATTAGAAAAGGAGCTAAGTCTACGGAAACGTAAATCATGGAGGATCTCGGGAGGTGGGGGCGATATAGTTTTCTACCGAAGGTCTATCGGGACCCACTCCATGCACGGCTAGTACACCAGTCTCGAGGTCCAGATATGATCAGAAAGGTCAGTTCAACTAGAAACAGAGTTTAAGAGCACCAGCGTCTTAGTGACATACCAGTGTGAGCCACAGAAGTTTTCAGAATCTTATGTGCAACAGATGTCATAGGAGACACAAAGGGGTGTATCGTTTGGGCCTTGATGTGTGTTTCAGTGGCTCCTCTTAATTCTCAAGCCCAGTCATGTTGTAATACAGCTAAGCCTGGTATTTCAGTTCTCAGTGAAGACTACTTGGAAGCTTCAGCAGGTCGTCAGGATAAAGAGGCATCCCCAGTTATCACCACAGATGAAATTTTCGTACGAACTATGCCTGTTAATAAAAGAGATATGTATGAAATAAGAACCATGAGCAGACGATATTAAATTTTCGGGAATGATTTTAGTTTGTTTAAGTTTAGTCAGATCAGAGTTAGAGAGTACGATGGTTGTAAGTTACTATAAGAAGTAATTATTATTATGAGATAAGGAGATGTGACAGTTCTTGCTTAAGCTATGTGAGTAATTGTTTATCCCAGATATGTATAGTCTGATACGATTTTGAAGTGTATAGAAAGTTTGGGTTTAGTTGTTCCAATCTTTCGTATAAGATAGATGAAAGTTTCTTAAGTGTGATCCATAGTTCAGAAAAGATAGTATACGACCATAGAATAGCGTCAGATGATGAGGGAGAGTTAGAAATAACTTAGGTTATTCGAGAAAAAATAAGAAAATATGAAGCTAGCAGGTGATTAACGGAAAAATAGTAAGTAAGTTTTGAGTAGATACAATGCATTAGCAATTTTAGCAGAACTAGTAGAAGTATGATTTGATTTCCTTAGTTAGATGAACATCTTAAGTGGGTGACAGTTCGGATACATCCGAATGTGTGTTAGAAACCAAGGGCTTAAGTTAAGTTCGGAGTAGAGTGATTAGTGGAAGAA
Source organism: Lycium ferocissimum (assembly GCF_029784015.1). Lineage (NCBI taxonomy): Eukaryota > Viridiplantae > Streptophyta > Magnoliopsida > Solanales > Solanaceae > Lycium > Lycium ferocissimum. The sequence goes on from NW_026726500.1 coordinate 5,148, forward strand.
GAAATCAGCTAAGCCGTAAGAGAGCAAACTACAGAAGAATAGCCTTTAAGAGTTGTCAAAAGGGTTGTCCTAAGATTTACAAAAGGTGAGCGAGAGTTAAGTCGTTAAGATGGAGTATGCCAGTTATGAATACAGTAGCAACCCGTTCATGTAAGTAATTTAGTTTTTTCCAATGAGAAATTGCTCAGAGGTGAGTCAAAAAAAAAAAGTTGTCAGTGTTGTAGAGTACAAAGGAATTACAGAAGATAAGGAACGTTAATTGGATCCCATCAAAAGAGAAGAATTTGTAAGTATAAGACGTTAGCCTTGGTCTAAGGGGGAGATGCATAAATCGCCAGTAAGTCCAGTGAGATAATTGAAGACCCGAAGGGTTAGTACGAGATATGAAGAACCTCATTTCAGTTAGGTTGGCATAATGAGATAGTCTCCATAAGGAATATGCCTTAACTTAGAGGAAACCCGAAGTGAATAGAATGATCGTCGAACGAATCGTGTCAAGTTCAATTACTATCGATTAGGTGATCACAGAAAAGCTATAAGATCATGCCCAGTTATGTGTCACAAGGGTAGTGCCATTGCACGAGACTCTAATCTTTAAGGTGCTAGTCAAAGACTTAGCGCACAACAGTACTATGAGTATTTTAGGAAGTATCTCAGAAAAAAAATCAAGTATGGGAAGACTCTCATGATTTAGGTAGACAAGAAAACTATGGTGAAAGAAGTTCACCGCTTATCCAAGCTAGGAATTCGACTTTCTTGACTCCGGTGGGTGGAGTTGTTGCCCGAACATGGCTTATTCCTCCTTAGTCATCAAAGTTAGAGAGAAGCAGCTTTGGTGATTCCTACTTGTTGCGTATGAAAGAGGGGATTCACGAACATAAAGCCTTAGCTTTTGAACAAGGGGAGATGGAGGTACCATCGAGATACCGAGGCAGATTATACATTAGACGTAGATGGGCTTAAAGAGTGGATTATGTTAGGATCACCATTCTAGGTATTTCATTCACCCATATTCCACGAAGATATATCATGATCTTGAGGAGATTTATTGGTGAAATGATGTGAAAAAAATATGGCAGGGTTTGTGGCTAAGTGGCCCAAATTTTTGCAAGTGAAAACCGAACACTAGAGGCCATGAGACTTGCCTTAGAATATAAATATTCCTATTTTGAGAATGGGAGATGATAATTATGGACTTTATAAGATTAGAAGGCACGACCCGATTTGGGTGATTATGGATAGACTTACGAAGTCACACTTTATGTTAATGATAGATTTAGCACGGGAATATGCCAAGTTGTTATTCGAGAAATCGTTTGACTTCATGGGTCGTCCATCATTTTAGATCATGGTGCTAGTACACAGCAAACTTGAAAGATCCTTTCGTAAAGGATTGGGTACCAAGGTGAACCTTAGCACAGCTTTTCATCCTCAGACAAATGGTCAGATAGATACGCTATTCGCATCTTATGTTATAATATTCATGTTAGTTCAATACTCGGATATTTATGTCACTCAGTACTCGCATATCGATCCGTAAGACTCACGTATTCATGCCGCATTCATTTAACCAAAGATTCAATTACCAAATATTCATGTGCTAGTATTCGATTAATCCAATATTTAGTTAGCTCGTATTTTAGTAATCTGTATTCAATAGACATTCGGTTTTTAGTGATTTCAATTTAGTAATCTTGTATCCATGCCTCTTATTGAGCTTGTGTCCTTGATTTCTGGTAATTGGGATGGCACCGTTTGAAACCCTTTTTGAGCGAAGGTGTAGATCACCGATTGGTTAGTTTAAAGTTAGGGAAGCAGAGTTGTTAGGACCAGACTTGGTCTATCAGGCTATGGAGAAAGTCAAGTTGATTCAAGAGCGTTTGAAGACGGCTCAGAGTCGCCAAAAGTCCTATTCGGACATGCGGCGTAGAGACTTAGAATTTTCAGTTGATGATTGGGTGTTTTTGAAAGTTTCGCCTATGAAAGGCGTTAAGAGATTTGGGTAAGAAGGGAAGCTTAGTCCTGCTATATTGGACCATACAGAATCACCGCAAAGGATTGGCAAGTGGCTTATGAGTTAGAATTGCCACAAAATTTGGCTATTGTACACCAAAGATTTCATGTATCTATGTTGAAAAGTTGTGTAGACCGTCTCTAGTTGTTCCTACATAAATCATACGGGGGTTAAAGATAGCCCGTCCTATGAAGAGATCCCGAGTGGCTATTCTTGATCGTCAAATCGCAAGTTGAGAACTAAAAAGATTGCTTCGATTGAAAGTACTATAGAGAAATCGAAAGTTGAAGAGGCTACGAGGGCCGGGAGGACACGAAGTCCGGATATCCCCATCTCTTTGGAGAGCAAGCGAGAAAAATCGAAGGTAACTAGCCTTTTCATTTAGATCCTTATAGTATAATCTCCATGTTTTCGGTATTCAAAAAGTTCGGTAGACATTCGGTTCAAGAATCATGTATTCATTCGGTCGGTTCGGTGATCACGTGGCTCGGCCCGCTTAGTTTTAGGTATCTTAGTTCATAAACGCCGCCAAACTTTCACAGTCTCAATTAGCCGCGATTATAACCAAGACCATCATTCGGGACGAATGATCCCAAGGGGGAGATAATGTTACACCCCGTATCTTAGAACTAAGGTTAGACTCATATCATTAGAGTTTTAGTGAAAAAAATTGAAGGTTTGAACGTTTTGCGAAAATGGTTGATAGGCCTACTTCGGGCAGTGATAACTCCTTGATTAGTTGGGAATTTGGAAAAGTACCCTCAATGAAAGTTGTAGTACGTAAAAATAGATTTCTAACGATATAAGGACCAGGCCAATCAGAGATCGAGCAAGAGATATGATCGTCTCAATATGGCTAATAGTAAGGCGTTTAAAAGTCCGTAGAATCGGTTAAGTTTGATACGTACGCCTTCCACGAATTTCGTGAAAATCCGTTGGGAATTTGAGGAAATTTAAAACATGAAAGTTGTAGCCCTTTGAAATATCTTTCCAACGGTGTATTATGGGCCTTGAACAGAGCTATGTACAAGAAGTTATGCCTATTTTACCGAACACTATGCAGAACCGATACATGACGCGCGTGTGGGCGCGTGCGATGGCTCCGCGCATCGCGGCCGATAGCACAATCCGAGTATTTAGGCACGGGAATGTCGCGCGATGCCCATGCATCGCGGACCCATCGCGGAAAAGGTCGGGTTTCGGGTCAAAAGTTGGATTTCGCGTTTTAAGTTATATTTAAGCTTGGGGTTTATTTCCCTAACATCCCTAGTCACGAAAAATCACCCTAAAGTCAGAGGGAACAAGTCCCAAGCCTCAAGAACCCTCCAAGGTAAGTTTTATCATGATTCTAGGTTGAATTCAAGTCCCTAATCCCTTTCTAACTTGAGTAAAACCTTCTAATCCATAGAGTTGTGATTGGAACATTATTGTTGGAGGTAGAAACCCTAGAACCCAAATTCAAGAGGATTGAACGTCAAAAAGGTAATGCTTCTACACTCTAATCATTCATAATAGTGAATTGATGGGTTCTTGGGAGAATAGTAAATGGGTTTAGTAAAGAGAATTACACGAACTATAGTAGGGTTTTGGATTGTTGACTTGAGATTGTTATAGTCATATGGGTGATAGAGAATGATGTTAATTACACCTAATTGAGATTGTAGAATCACTAGAAGTAATAGAATGGGGATTGGGTGAAGAAAACACCATTAATGAAGGTTATGGAGCTTATGCCCACCTAAGTGTTTGATAAAATGCTTAGATGACCAAAGCATGAATATTATTGCTAATATAGAATCCCTTTGGCTTGTATTGATATAGATCAAAGTTGAAAGGGGTGACGAACATTGTATTACGCTCAAATTTGGAATTAAGGTATGTGAGGCTAACTATCTACGTTAGGGAATGTTCATGATTCTCCTACGCCTCATTCTTCATACTTGTCGGTAATTTGACTCGGAATATAGTGTAGCCCTAGTTTCATGATATGATATAGAACGGTTATCTTCTAGGGTTGCGATTCTGAATTCGTTCATGGTTGTCAATTTGAATATCATGAACTCGGCCACGTAATCTTTATAGACTTATGTATTGTTACCACGTGAGTCTCGGTCTAGAAATTCGGTATGCTCGAGAAACGATCGGTGTTTTCAATTCGGTCAACATGTCATTTCGGTTCGGCATTGTTCATTGTTGTTATGGTCTCGATCCTTATTAATTAACCATAATTAAACATATGTGATTTTGCCCAGGCACGGTACGATCTTGTGTATACGTATACATGGCGGGGACGTTGGTGACGACGCACTACTAGTAGGCCGAGGCCATAGCGTTTATTATTGGGCCGAGGCCCCACATATACAAACACGGTAATTCGGATACGAGCAGGAGTATTCATATCTCTACTTCCTTGCTATTACGATTACAATTACGATTATCGGTTTCGATTTCGGTATTTTATTGCTTGATTTGCTTTACATACCATGCAATTCAAATGTCTTGATGTCCCTTTATTGGGGGGTTCGTTGCGTCGCGATGCGGTAACGATGTCATACCCTATTTTAACCGGGTCAAAATAGTTTATAACATCCGGTAATTCGAAATTGGTCGCTGTAAAGTTATGGAGTCGCCACTAATTATTTACGGTGAATTAGGACACCTAAAGTTTATTTAAAGTATTCATCTAAAGTTAACTCTGTTTAAGGTCTGCGAAACTTGAGATTCTAGGTAAGGGTTCAATTAGTCTAAAGGGAAGGTATTAGGCATCCTTTAAGACCCATTAACAATGGTTAACCGACCGGACTTATGATTAATTAGGCTTAAGTGCAAATATAGTATTTTAAATACTTAAGAAAATATCTTGAAAGTATTGCTAAAGTTATAGATAGAAGTAGAATGTTGTTTAAAGTAAAACTTGTAGAAAAGTAGTGATTGCATGAAAAGAGTTTAGTTATAAATAAGCTAAAAGAAACGGGATTGTTTAATGTTTATATGTATTTCAAAAAATGAGTTATGCCTACGGCAAATTAAATTGTATTTGTAAAGTCATTGCAAGATTGATATTAATGTTTTAACAAATATGTATTTCGAGTGTTCTAAGATAATAAGAGTAAATTTTGATTCTTTTAGCTTAAAACATATAGTCATGCTAAAAATTAATTTCTCAAATAAATGTTATAGATACTATAAATAGTTTGAAACAAAAGTAGAAGTGAATGTAATTTGTGGAATTAACTACCCATTACTAAACTAAAAATCCACTAATTTGCTAAAGTTCGTCTAAATTAACAAACAAAGTGTTAGTCACACAATACAAGTTAAATGCACACAGAAATAAAAAATAGAGGGGTAGATATGATGTAAATGGGCTTGGCCCATTTGAACTGCTGTAATTTGTTTGCAACTGGGCTTTGGCCCAGTAACCATTTATGTATGTTGCTGCTGTTGTCATGCTTATTGGGCTTCGGCCCAGATTTATTTCCCTGTTTGGCTTGCGGATTGGTTGCTACTATATGGAGGCTGACTTGAGAGGAGTTGTGTTGGGCTCTTGGCCCAACACCGAATGCGGGAGATGACGAGTCTTCGGACTCGTACACGATGTTCATGCATAAACGAAAGAAAAAGATTAGTATATGATCAGCAAATGAAGTTAAAACATATCAAATGTAACTCAACACAAATCAGTAGTTTATGTATATATTGTGTATATTTAGATATATCTCATGTATACACATTCATAAGGATATAGTCTAAAGTATATCTATCCTATGCCCACATATACATAACCGGCGTATTTGCTCACACAATAACATACAAGATTCGAACAAAAATGCATTTTTAACACCCAATGTAGATATAAATTGCAAACATACTTGCAATTTTGAGCACATACAAGACCAAACAAAACATGTGTTGTTTGAGAACAAATGCAACACCTAAAATACCGTAACTTTGAGCAAAGATAAGTAACAACAGATATGGCTTTTATCAGAAGGATGAAAAACTAGAAGAAACCAGACCAATTAATTTGACTTAGAGTTGAAGTTTACACCATAACTAAACTCCTTCTAAATGCTAAATTTAAACGAATGGAAAACAAAATTTCCCCTCAGGGAAGGTGATTAAAATCTTGGATGTATACAAAGTTGATTTAAGAAGAATGCATTGTCTCATGCTATTATGCTTCTAACATGGAATATTCATAGGGGAGAAAAAAAAAAAAAGAAGGGACAGACACAAGCAAGCATGGCAATTCAAACATGCAGAGATGACCAACTATCCCACAAACATGCTTATAGAACCAATTTTCAGTATCATCAGACCACTTTTTAACAGATAGGACACACTTGCCTTTCCTAGATAATATGCAACATGTCAAATGCTAAGGTAGGATTTCGTGGTCTTCAAACACATAATATGAGCATTTGGTATAGCCTTTAAATATGAAAGAATGTATACGACACAAGGAACAATCTTTCAAATTCTCTTAGCGAATGGACATGTAAGCCAAGTGATTCGGGTCTTGATAATTTAAGGAAAATGTCCCTTGAAGTTCGTTCATAAAAAGTGCATTTAAGGTAACATGCAAGGACTTTCGAGAAAGAAACATGTACAGGTACACTCAAACTATCAATAAAAATAAAAAAAAGGAAGAACATCATATACAAGTTGAACACTTATACGAGCATGGTCATTGTGAATGGCCAAGTAAACTAGACTCAACTAGGGCTAAAACAGGACCGGACAGACTAATGAATTTAAGAGATACACCAAACTACCTTTTATTTACTTGAACGGAAGGGTAAAAAAGGAAAATAACAAAGGAACATATTACAGTCATTTGTCTATAATGCAGGCTGGGAAGATTCAAATAAAACAACAAAGTAGAGATTAAAGAGAATGTTTTGAAAATATGCTCATTTATTCATTTGTAAATGGCAAAGTAAAGCATACTAATCAAGAGCATTCGATCACATCTCGAAACTGAGCTTAAACATGATGAAGGCGAATTAACAACAACTAAATGAGACAATGAAAACTACATCATATAAGCATTTAAGCACATACTAGTGACATATTGGACTACAAAAGATCAAGCATAGAACACACTACATGATAGTTAAATTATAAAAAGGCTAATTAGTGAACATTCAATATACTCACATGCACCACATATAGACCCAAACATGCTGCTAATAAAACTTAAAATTAGCGGAACCGAATTAAGGAATTTGTACAGATTCTGCTAATCGCTAATAGAAACTAAACCACATTAAAACATGAATATCATTCAAATGCGATAACGGATAACATCTTCAAACATATGATTAAGCAATACTCAAACTAAACAATTCGCAACATGCCAATGCTTAACTAATTGATTTCGAAACAACTAAAGTGTTGACCAATTACTTAAACATATAGCAAATGACTAAACTAGAGGGGAATTAGGCAAATGTCGCTAGTACTTAACAACTTCCAGGGATAGATGTATATCGAGTGTATAACCACTGTATATCCCATGTATGTTTGACTTTAAAACATCTTAATCGAAATTCAACCTAAGCATCCAAATTACAAAAGATACATCTTTGAATTCATTTAGATTATCCTATCCTAACAGCTCCCAAACATCAAACAAATAACATGGCGATAACGAAACTGCGTAACTACAAAATATAGCAGAATAAGCTGAAAAGTTTAACCAAACAGAAACTAAAGACTACAAATAGTAAACGTATCGAGGTTTACCTGTTTTGTGCGCAATGAACTGAGGTCGTCGAGGTCTCGGATTTGTACTCGAACTCGAACGAAACCGAACCCGATTAAAATAATTAAAATTTTAAAACAGAAAAAGAAATTAAAATAGGGTAATTGTTGGCTGTTTGTTGGTGATTAAAACTTGTATTTTTGTAGGGGATTCGTGGAAATTTCAGATCGTGTTCAATCTGTTTTGAGGAGGATTTTTCGGTTTGTTTTTTCTCCTTTTCGATCTTGCCCGATCCCGTTTTTGTTCCTTGTTGATTCGGGTCTCTTGATCATCCAAATCCCCCTCTAAAACGACTCAAGAACAGTTCCTTTATAGGGTTTTGATTCGGTTAAAAAAAAAGAGGAGCGTATGAGAGAGAGAGAGAGAGAGCGGCGAGGGAACGTGGGGGAAAGGGAGGATGAGAGGAGCGGAGAGTGAGAGAGAGGAGAGAGAGAGAGAGACGAAGAGAGAGAGAGAGAGAGAGAGAGAGAGAGAGAGAAAAGAGAGAGAAAATTAGGGTTGAAGAAAGAGAGAGAGAGATAGGGATTAGGTTGAATTTAGTTTGGCTGAAGTTGATGAAATGGGGAAATGGACCGGGTCATCCATTTTGGGGTTTATTTGGGTTGAAAAATGGGTGTAATTTGTATATTTGGCCATTAATTTGGTCGGAAAATGGATTCTTCCTCCTTCTATTTAATTATTTTTGACTTCTAATTTGATAAATAGTACAATATAATATGTGAAGACAATTAACAATTAATATGTAGAAAATAAGGATTTAGCAAAGTGTTGTCTTGTAATTAATTTGACGGGTCCGAACCCGAAAATGAAACGATGACTAACCGTTTAAAATTTGTGATAAAGTAATGCTCATAATGTTGAAAATAACAGTAGGGATATTAATAGTAGTAGTAATAAAAATAGTGAAAAATAAAGTATTTAGCTCGTCAGTAAATTTAGAAACCCGATTAAATTAAATAAAGGAGGGACAAAATTGGGTGTCAACAGATGCCCCTCTTCGATCGAAGATGATGTAAGAATCTTCGGGCGAAGAAGTTGACGTAGTAGCCAATTTTGTTTCGACCAACAAATATGAATTTGTAAGAAAGTACTGTTTAGGAGAATTGGCGAAAAATATTATGAGGACAGAAGGAATTATGGAAAATTATGGCCGAACCTCAGTTTTGAGTCGCCTACATATCTCGGGCTGTACGAGAATCAGGCCATGTGTAGTTCGAAAGTTTTTGTGGATTTATAACTGTGCGGGGGTTGTAGACAGATGACAAGAATGTTCGAGAATGGAACACATGTTTATAGCTTCCTAATTATAAATGTGGTGCACAACACACCCATAAGTAGGACTCTACCAGACACAATGTAAATTCTCAAAAAAAAATGCCCCAGTGTTGAATTATGGAGACGCTGGGGATGCAGAAAAGGATACGAGATTGCGACAAGAGTTGATTGAGTAGAGTTTTAGCGGTGGATATGAAAGAAAAATTGACCTACGTGGCACGTGTTTGTGGACGTAGGCGGAGTTGAGTTCGAGAGTAGATCCGTGACCTTTGCTTGTGAGTTTGATATTCCTCTTCAGCAAATTTGCCCCAGTTCACTGCGTAAGATAAAGTTCCACGTTGTGCTGTGTCTCTGTACTTTCTGTCAAAACTAAAATTCATATCAAAATTAGTAATAAAGTTGAAAGTATAAAATTATAAAGAGTGTAACATGATAGTAAATATGAGTGTGAGAGTGAGGATGAAGCCGTGTGGCTTATAATGAGGGCAGTGTGGCCAAATGTTGTCTCGGTTGTCTTCGGGACTTGAATGAATGCACGATGTTTATGCTCGAATATCTCCGGTTGTATTTGAAGACTTTAATGATAATAAGGCCTCCGTCGTGTCTTCCGGACTCGATGATAAATGATGTCTTCGGAGCTTGATGATAATTCGTAAAATTCAAGGTAAAGTTGTTAAAGTTGGTAAAGTGAATGGTAAAGTAAAGTAGTAAAGAGAGAGTAAAGTAAAAGTGTAGCCGCGCTTATGCAATGATGGCCGTTGTCTCGGAGACTTAATGATGATCCTCCGGTTGTCTTCGACTGAGATCATGTTGTAAATTTCGGGGTAAAGTCTTAAAATATGGAGACTTCAACGTTGAGTTCCGTTAATGTTTCCGGTTGTCTTCGGAGACTTGATGATGATCTCTAAAGTTCTGATATGCGGAAAGTTAATGTAGATTCCTTTGGAGACTTAATACGATCAAGGTAAAGTTGATAAAGTGGTGGTAAAGTGAATGATAAAGTATGAGAGTAAAGTTATAGTGTAGTTTTTGGCTTAATGCGAGGCCGTGTAGCCGCGATGTCTCCGGTTGTAAACTTGATGATAGTGATATCTCCAATTGTCTTCGGAGACTTGATGAAGATTCCCGTAAAGTTCGGGATAAAGGTAAAGTAAATGATGTCTCTAGTTGTTTTCGGAGACTTAATGCAAATGTAAAGTTCGATGAGTAATGTTTCCGGTTGTTTTCGGAGAAATGTAAAGTTCAGGATAATGTCTCCGCTGTTTTGGAGACTTAATGCAATAAAGTGGGATAATGTCTCCGTTGTTTTCGGAGACTTGATGCAATCTGTAAAGTTGGATAAAGTAAAGAATGATGTCTCCATTGTCTTTGGAGACTTAATGATAATCCCCGTAAAGTTCGGGATAAGGTAAAGTAAATGATGGTGTTGTTTTTGGAGACTTAATGTAAATGATAAGGCAAAGATAAATGATAAGGTAGAAGTGATGTCTCCGGTAAAGTCTTTGGAGACTTAAAGATCCCTAGGTTGTCTTGGAGACTTAATGTTGAGCAAAGTTGGTAAAGTGGTTAAAGTAGGTTAAGTGAATGATAAAGTAGAGAGTAAAGTTATGTTGTGTAATCCCGTTGTCTTAAGAGATGCCCCCGGTTGTCTTCGGAGACTTAATGTTAATCCCTGCAAAGTTCAGGATAAAATCGTTAAAGTTGGTAAAGTAAATGATAGAGTAATTCCTGTAAAATTGGCAAAATAAATGATAAAGTAGAGAGGGGTCAGTGATAGTATAGCCGTTTTCGATGATGATAAGTCAAAACTAGCGACACGTAATCCTGATTTAATCCATCTTCAATCTCGATAACCTACAAAACAGGCATAATTGTTAATAAAGTCATAGAGTTATTGTAATAAAGAATGAAAGTAGAGATAAAGTTGGAAATAAAGCCGTTTGGCTTTTAAGGCGAGGCTTCTCGGCCACGTTTGATGGACTTGACTGTTGGTTTCGCGACCTTTAATTCCTGCACTCAAAGAAAAATTCTTAGTTTGGGAAGGGGAAGTTGATTCGTGTTGACTCGAAGCTTGACGTTGTGGGCACTCCATTTGTTGTTTGTTTGGATCTTGTGGTCTCCGTTCAAGCCTCAGTAGATGAACAGTAGTGAAACAATTGAAAGAAAGTATTTCATTTGAAAGGTAGGTATGTGGGTATATGTATAAGGAAATGTAACTATATGTATATAAGTTGTGAAATATATATATATGTAAATGTATGTATGTAAGGAAAGATATATATGTATATAAGTAAGTAAAGGTATATATGCAAATATATGTATGTAAGTTGTAAAATATTTGACACCTCGGATTGTGACACAATTGAAAAGTCATTTGTCTATACTATTTCCGTGTAGTAGTCTTAATCTTGTCGATGTCCAACCATTTTTGTCTATACGTTTCCAAAATATGCCCCAGTTTTGTCTCAGAAGGGTGTACTAAACTTATGTTGTGGTGCGACCGAACCTTATATAGGTTGCCTACGTATCCCGCCAAAGGAATCAGGTCAGAACGTAGTTCGTACGACACGTGTAAATGGTTTGAAATTTTCTAATAAGGGGACCGAACCCGATGTGGATTGCCTACGTATCCCACCAAATAAATTATCAAAGTCTTATTATAAGGCGTACAAAGCCCAAATGAAAATGATTAAGTCCTATTGTAAGGCGGACAAGCCTAAATTAAAATGTTTAGTCAAATATAAGGTATAAGTCACTGTATTGTTGACTTAGGGTAGATAATTTACTTTAAAGTACTTGTCTTGTCTTTATATATTCTTATGTGTATAAGTACTAATACAAATTATTTCTTGTCAATAGATTTCTTAACCGTACTTATAAAACGTAATTAATTGATTCTTGATTTGTATATCATGGCTTTGACGTATTACGTATTTGTTATCGGTTATATACGTCTATTCTTAATTACGTATTTTAAAAATAACAATACGTATCTATACACAATTCCGATTTTTTTTTTTTTTTTTTTTTTTTTTTTTTTTTTTTTTTTTTTTTTTTTTTCATTTGATTTTTCGTGGCCGACATGCTTTATAAAAAGAACCGTTCCACTTTTCAAAAAGTCTTTTACCCCTCGGTGAAACCCCGATGGCCGACAACTTTATGAAAGGAGCTGTCTACTTTCCAAAAGCAAAAGCAGACGGCATCTTCAAGATCAGCCGTCCACTTGTAAACATCCGTGCATATAGAACCAATGCTGCATATATGTCTCTGGGATCCTTCCTTATGAATCCAATCCAAAAAAAAAAAAATGCAAGGTAATTCAGGACACTACGCTATCGATCATCAGTATGATTTCGCTTTTGATGCCGCTAACAATCCTTTGACGATGGATTGTACTCTTGAAGATCCATTTTATTCATCTTTTTATAACCCTACCCTGTGTGATGGTCATATTCTGAATATCTATTTGTATACACTAATAGTATTTGTTCTAAATAAATTAGCTAATGTGTTATAATGTTATGGGTGCAGGGATGTGGAGTGAAATGAGCGGTGGATTCGGATTAAGTACCCAATTACCAGGAATTTTTGAAAATCAAGAAAAGATAATGACTAATGATCGTGTTGAGGAAATTATAACGGAAAAAGGGAAGCAAAAAATGTTGTCTCGAGATACAATTTCAAAGTACTTTTATATGCCAATAATTCAAGCAGCCAAGGAACTTAATATTGGGGTGACATTTTTGAAGATAAGATGTAGGGATTTGGGGATTCGAAGGTGGCCACATAGGAAGTTAATGAGTCTTCAAACACTAATCAAGAATGTTAAGGTTCACTCTCTATATACACATCTTCTATACACTCTTGTTTCAATTGTATATAATATTAATGAAAAAAAATTCACCTTTTAGTTTATGTAATAATATTATATTTTCTTAATACTTCGTTTAGAAAAAGAACGTTAAGATTTATTCTCTATATAAACATGTAACCCTTGTTTTGGTTATGAATATTTACGGGGAATTGGGGGGGGGGAAAGGAAATGGTATGGAACAAAAGTGGAAGGATGTGATAGATTCATTAGAGGAAGAGAAGAAAAGGATGGAAGAAATTCCAGACATGGAACTTGAGGAGAAAACAAAGAGATTAAGGCAATATTGTTTCAGGGCTAACCACAAGAAGAGAAGGCTTATGGGTATGGCGGAATTGAAGTGCTTCTTTTGGTACTTATCGCGATAGTGGTCCGATTTAAGTGACAATGATTGCTATTGGTTATGGCCTATGGAGAGGAAGATGATGAAGATGAAGTCATTAAGTTATTTCTGTCGATCGTTTCACTTCCAAAAAAGAGCCCAACCTTGCATGATTGAACTTTGCTTTTATGTTGTTTTTTTTTTTTTTTTTTTTTTTTTTTTTTTATGTGTTCCTATTAGCTACTCGAAGAAAGTAGTTGGGACAATGGTACCCTTTCAAAATTAATCGGTATTAAATTGGCTTTGCCCTTTGCTTTATCTGAATCTTGCAATTCCCTCCCTCCTAAAGTTTGATTAATTAAAACAAATAGTCAATATTTAGGCACGAGCATTACCCTTCAAACATGCACATAAAGTATGATTTAGTGTCACTTGAAAGGGGTCGTGGACCCACTTGGACGTTTGGGTAAAGTCATCTAATGGATTTAATACACCAAGGGTATTAAACCTCCTAGGTCATGGAATGTATGCTCTTAATAAGGTGTTGGTTTAGCTCTATCCTGGGTTGACTAAGAGTGGGTTTGCTGGACGCGAGGTTCCCGAGCGGACAACTCGAGTGAGAAGGCTACGCGGTCACCGTTATTCGGACACCCGCGCATACGCCAACTCTCCTAAAATTTGGATTCTACGAAGAAATTTGCGGGTGCACTAAGCACACCTCGCGTGTATGTGTGATAGTGTGAGTTTCCGAAGTGGAGAAAATATGAACGGGATGACAGTTTATATCAAAACAGTAACACATAAACAGTTTATATCAAAACAGTAACATGTAAGCAGTTTATATCAAACAAACAATTAATAGCATGTAAAATCAGTTATCAATCAATAAAGCAATTAAAGTAAGCACACAAAGCCTATTACTAAGTCCGTTATGGTTAGAACCTAAGTGATTCCCCAGCGGAGTCGCCAAGCTGTCATACCCTATTTTAACCGGGGTCAAAATAGTTTATAACATCCGGGTAATTCCGGGGTTGCGTAAAGTTATGGAGTCGCCACCTAATTATTTATGGTGAATTAGGACACCTAAAGTTTATTAAAGTTATTTTCTAAAGTTAACTCTGTTTAAGGTCTGCGAAACTTAAGATTCTAGGTAAGGGTTCAATTAGTCTAAAGGGAAGGTATTAGGCATCCTTTAAGACCCATTAACAATGGTTAACCGACCGGACTTATGATTAGTTAGGCTAAGTGTGAATATAGTATTTTAAATATTTAAGAAAATATCTTGAAAGTATTGCTAAAGTTATAGATAGAAGTAGAATGTTGTTTAAAGTAAAACTTGTAAAAAAGTAGTGATTGCATAAAAAGAGTTTAGTTATAAATAACCAAAAGAAACGGAATGAGTAATGTTTATATGTATTTGGAATATGAATTACGCCAACTAGCGAATTAAACTGTATTTGTAAAGTTATTGCAAGTGATATTAATGTTTTAACAAAGATGTATTTCAAGTGTTTTAAGATAAGTAAGAGAAAATTTTGATTCTTTTAGCTTAAAACATATAGTCATGCTATTAAAAATCAATTTCTCAAATAAATGTTATAGATACTATAAATAGTTTGAAACAAAATAGAAGTGAATGTAACTTGTGGAATTAACTACCCATTACTAAACTAAAAATCCACTAAAATGTCTAAATTTATCTAAATTAACAAAAAAAGATAAAATGTTAGTCAAACAATAGCAAATTAAATACACAACAATAAAAAATAGAGGAAAGAGATATGATGTAAATGGGTTTGGCCCATGTTTAACCGCTGTAATTTGTTTAAATGGGCTTTGGCCCAGTAATCCATTTTTATGTTGACGTTGTTGTCATGCTTATTGGACTTTGGCCCAGATTTTTTGTTCTCTTGTTTGGTTGCGGATTAGGCTGATACAGGAGGAATTATGTTGGGCTTTTGGCCCATCGCCAAAACGCGGGAGAAGATGACGAGTTGCTTGGACTCGTATGCGAGATGTCATGCATAGAAACGAAAAGAGAAGGATTAGTATATGATCAGCAAATGAAGTTAAAACATATCAAATGTAACTCAACACAAATCAGTAGTTTATGTATATATTGTGTATATTTAGATATATCTCATGTATACACATTCATAAGGATGCATAGTCTAAAGTATATCTATCCTATGCACACATATACATAACAGGGCGTATTTGCTCACACAATAACATACAAGATTCGAACAAAAATGCATTTTTAACACCCAATGTAGATATAATCCAGGCAAACATACTTGCAATTTTGAGCACATACAAGACCGAATGAAAACATGCTGTTGTTTGAGAACAAATGCAACACCTAAAATACCATAACTTTGAGCAAAGATAAGTAACAACAGATATGGCTTTTGTTAGAAGGATGACGAACTAGATGAAACCAAACCCATTAATTTGAGCAGGTTGAAGTTTACACGAAACAGAACTAAACTCCTAGCTCATGCTAAATTTAAACGAATGGAAAACAGAAGAGGGAAGGTGATTAAAATGCTGGATGTATACAAAGTTGATTTAAGAAGAATGCATTGTCTCATGCTATTATGCTTCTAACATGGAATATTCATAGGGGAGAAAAAAAGAAGAAGGGACAGACACAAGCAAGCATGGCAATTCAAACATGCAGAGATGACCAACTATCCCACAAACATGCTTATAGAACCAATTTTCAGTATCATCAGACCACTTTTTAACAGATAGGACACACTTGCCTTTCCTAGATAATATGCAACATGTCAAATGCTAAGGTAGGATTTCAGGGTCTTCAAACACATAATATGAGCATTTGGTATAGTCCCCTGAATGTATACAGACAACAAGGGAACAATCTTTCAAATTCTCTTAGCGAATGAACATGTAAGCCAAGTGATTCGGGTCTTGATAATTTAAGGGAAAACAGTCCCCTTGCAGGTTCATACAGTGCATTTAAGGTAACATGCAAGGACTTTCTGAGAAAGAAACATGTACAGGTACAGGTACAGGGAAAATAAAAAAAAGGAAGAACATCATATACAAGTTGAACACTTATACGAGCATGGTCTTGTGAATGGCCAAGTAAACTAGACTCAACTAGGGCTAAAACAGGACCAGACAGCTAATGACTTTAAGAGATACACCAAACTACCTTTTATTTACTTGAACGGAAGGGTAAAAGGAAAATAACAAAGGAACATATTACAGTCATTTGTCTATAATGCAGGCTGGGAAGATTCAAATAAAACAACAAAGTAGAGATTAAAGAGAATGTTTTGAAAATATGCTCATTTATTCATTTGTAAATAGCAAAGTAAAGCATACTAATCAAGAGCATTCGATCATATCTCGAAACTGAGCTTAAACATGATGAAGGCGAATTAACAACAACTAAATGAGACAATGAAAACTACATCATATAAGCATTTAAGCACATACTAGTGACATATTGGACTAGACAGCAGATCAAGCATAGAACACACTACATGATGGTTAAATTATACAGAGGCAGGAACATTCAATATACTCACATGCACCACATACAGACCCAAACATGCTAATAAAACTTAAAATTAGCGGAACTGAATTAAGGAATGAACAGACAGATTCTGCTAATCGCTAAGCTGGAAACTAAACCACATTAAAACATGAATATCATTCAAATGAGATAACGGATAACATCTTCAAACATATGATTAAGCAATACTCAAACTAAACAATTCTGCAAACATGCCAATGCTTAACTAATTGATTTCCTGAAAGACTAACAGGTTGACCAATTACTTAAACATATAGCAAATGACTAAACTAGAGGGAATTAGGCAAATGTCGCTAGTACTTAACAACTTCCAGGGATTGATGTATATCGAATGTATAACCACTGTATATCCCATGTATGTTTGACTTTAAACAGATCTTAGGTTCTGGAAATTCAACCTAAGCATCCAAATTACAGTATACATCCTTTGAATTCATTTAGCAGTTAATATCCTATCCTAACAGCTCCCAAACATCAAACAAATAACATGGCGATAACGAAACTGCGTAACTACAAAATATAGCAGAATAAGCTGAAAAGTTTAACCAAACGTTAAACTAAAGACTATAAATAGTAAACGTATCGAGGTTTACCTTTTTTGTGTGCAATGAACTGAGGCGTCGAGGTCTCGGACTTATACTCGAACTCGAACGAAACCGAACCCGATTAAAGTAATTAAAGTTTTAAAACAGAAAAAGAAATTAAAATAGAGTAATTGTTGGCTGTTTGTTGGTGATTAAGACTTGTATTTTTGTAGGGGGATTCGTGTTTGAGGGGGATTTTTCCTCAAACCTTGAAAGATCCTCCAACCTTCTAAAAAAAATCCCCCCCTAAAACGATTCAAGACCAGCCTTTTTATAGGGTTTTCGATTCGGGTTTAAGAAAGGAGCGTGAGGGGACAAAGATGAGTGGAGAGGACAGAGGCGTGGGGAACAGGGGTAAGTGGAGAGGAGCGTGAGGAGCGGGGTAAGTGGGAGAGGAGTGTGGAGAGAGAGAGAGAGAGAGAGAGAGAGAGAAGAGAAGAGAGGCGGAGTGAGTGAAAGAAAGGGAGAAAGAGAGGTAGGGTTTAGGGAATAAAGAGGATGGGCTGGACCGGGTCGGGTGAATTTGGGCTGGTTTGGTTTTAATCGGATAATTGAAAATGGGCCATGTATTTGGGTATTAAAATGTGGAATAATGGCTAGTTTGATTAATTGTATTTGTATTTTGGTGAAATTAATTTGGCTGAAAATTGTGGATCCTTCCTCCTCTATTTAATTATTCTTGGGCTTCTAATTTGATAAATAATACAATATAGGTTATGTGAAGACAATTAAGAAAAAATAAGGATTTAACAAAGTGTTGTCTTGTAATTAATTTGACGGGTCCGAACCCGAAAATGAAACGATGACTAACCGTTTAAAATTTGTGATAAAGTAATGCTCCTAATGTATGAAAATGACAGTAGCGATATTAATAGTAGTAGCAATAACAATAGTGAAAAATAAAGTATTTATCTCGTCAGTAAATTTAGAAAACCCGAGTAAATTAAATAAAGGAGGGACAAAATTGGGTGTCAACAATTATAATTAATATTTTAATATTACCCTCACATTACTATCTATTTATTACTTGTTAATCATAAAGTTAAGCTAGATAATATTTCTTACGCTATTATTACATTATCTATATATTTATAGTTTGCTATTATTAACAAATTAGTAACATTGAATTATATCCTTATTACTATTAATTACTAATTGTGTGATTATTACACATACTCTCCAAGTTATAAATTTCTATGAAGAAGCATGAGGAATTGGAGAAGACCAACAATGCAGATGGCCCAATTTTCGGCCACACTAGCAGCCCAATAAAATTCAAGTTAAGACCAGCCCAATTGAACAAAATAGCCTCTTTCCAATTTTCCTAGACCTAATTCATTTATCCCCATCAGCCGCTACACATCCCTCACTCTTTTTTCCATTTTTACACAAGAATACACCAAGTTACAGCCATAGACAGACCTTTATCCGAGCTATTTTCGTGCAACTTCTCTCTCTCTCTCTCTCTCTCTCTCTCTCTCTCTCTCAGTTGTCCTCAGCGATTCAATCAATGCAAGAGGCCAAGAAACTTTTTGATTTTTAATTCCCTAAGTCTGAGGAATCGATTTTCAGAGATAAAAACAAAACTTTTGTCTTCTTCCTATTTTTATGAAGGTTTCGATTTTCGCTAGCCATTGCCAGTTGTGGATGTGCCTATTTCAATATAAGTTTTCACCTTTTTGACGAAATTCGTGACCCCATATCCATAGGCCTGTCCTTGAGGAGATTTGGTTAAAGCAAAGAATCAAAATAATTTTTTATAGAAATTAATGTTGCAAACGGCTACATTTCAAATCCGACCTTGAAATCCAGCTCAAAATCATTAACCCTAGCACTCTTCTTCCACCTATAAATATATCTCTAAACTCCTCAGCAGGGGGGGGACGTTTTTTAGCAACTTGAACACCCACAAAAACACCACGTTACATGATTAAAATTACATATAGGATTTAGCTACTCTCTTCTTTTTCGAAACCCTTGTATTTTCTCTTTACTGTTATTGCGGACTCATTTGGTTCGAGGTCTGAATCTATTCATAACGAGAGAGTAGATTCGACGCCGACGCCCCCGTCGCTGCACCGAAAAAGGAGCCGAAGAGTCCCATTTTGAGACTCAACGACGCCGCTATCATAAGGAGTCCGCACATCCACATCCTCTCTTGCTCGTTTCCAGCCTTACATCGCCTTAAAAGCGAACCACAGAAAAATCTAATCTTGCTATTGGGAGCCGAGTTTGACTGTTGATTATTTTCACTTTGTTTGTTTAATTGTTGGGTGTGACTAACACTTTTATCTTATGTGATTATTAATTTGCTAGCCAAGTTGATTTATGACTTACAGTTCGTCGAATATGATTCTTTGATATGTTTTAAGATTACAAATCCAAATCAAGATTTCGAGTTTGAATATAAAACTACTTCAGTTTGGGGCATTTGAATAGAAAAGGACTTTCTCAAAACTATTTTCCTAGTATCTAGTCTTTTCCAAAAGTATTTGAAGTCTGTTGTGATAATTTGAACTCGAATTTACTAACTTCTTAAGTTGTTTTCCTATAGGTTCAAGTATAATGTTTTTAAAAGAGCCTACTTTGTTAAAGTTGGACCTTCGAGTCAAAATTTGTGTGGTCTCATGTTTGAAAAAGTTAGATAATTCTAATCTTAACCCATGCATCAGATATCGGCTAATCAAACACCCTCACTTTTGACAAAGCTGCTTAAATAATTATCTTATTACTTGGCTAGTAATTTTACATACCCACCTAGTAATTCTTTTTTTTAAAACAATAGTATTTTTTTTAACTTTAGCGAGCTTTAGTCTTATCTAATTAAGTCCGGTCGGTTAACCATTTTTAATGGATCTTAAAGGATGCTTAATACCTTCCCTTTAGATTAATTGAACTCTTACCTAGAATCTTTTTGGTTTCGTAGACTTTAAAATGGAGTTAACTTTAGACATGTACTTTATATAACTTTAGGTGTCCTAATTTACCATAAATTATTAGGTGGCGACTCCTTTACTTTAATTAACCCCGGAATTACCCGAATGTTGTAAACCATTTTGACTTCGGTTAAAATGGGGTACAACAGGATGTTTGATCGATTATGTTGCTAGTTTTCACAGAGACGTTAAAATTCAGAAGGTATAAAGTTGTTAGTCATATCGGTCAAAGAGATTGAGAAGTAATTACGATGATTTGTTTCAGGCTGGAAGATCCATAGAGAATAAAACAACAACAACAACATACTCAGTGAAATCTCACAAAGTGGGATCAGGGGAGGATAGAGTGTACGCAGACTTTACTCTTACCTTGGAGATAGAGAGGTTGTTCCCGAAAGACCCTCGGCTCAACTCAAAAGAAATAGTGACAAAAAAAAACTGGAGAACAAAAAAACCTAGATGTAGAGTGTTGTTTCTATTTTTAGATTTTGTAATTCTAAGGAAATGATTTTCCTTTTGAAATTTGAAGGAAAGTGTCACGACCCAACCCCATGGGCCATGACTGGTGCCCGAGTTGGACACTCGTATACGAACCTGTCAGATATAGTCAGTTTGAAACTAAGGCAATATGGAAATTTGCAAAAGCAAGCTATAGACTCATAACGCCATATATCACAATGAACCTGTCTCCTGAGGAGTCACAACTAACCAAAGCATAACACAATATGCAAGCTGTCACGACCCAATTCGAGAGGCGTGGTGGCACCTACACTATCCCTCCTGTCACGCCCCAAAACCCACCCTAGACGTGACCGGCATCCGATGTCATAAACAACATCGGAAGAACCTAAACAATATAATAATAATACTTGAACCCGCCAGGTTCAACATTCGCCTCCAACAGTTTATACATTAAATGTAACAAATCATGAATACATAAACTAAATCAGCGGAAGTCTTTAATATCATAAAAGTTAATCAAACGCGACGATGCCCAAGAGTTAACAAAACTCAACAACTACCCACAAGAATGTATACTATGGAGCTTCTAGGATAAAGAGGTAATAGTTTAACTCGTCGGGACGCGGCCCAAAAACTAATAATAAATGAACAAATAATAGGGTGTCCCACGAATGAACGTGTGGGCTCGCCAAATAAGCGCAGCAATAGCAAGTCCTTCCTAAGCGCACGAAGTCACGAACTCCGCTCTCCTTCGTTACCTAACATACCATCAAAAACGACAATGGTATGCCTGAGTACTTCGTACTCAGTGAGTGCCTCGGGGACAATGAGTAATATAAAAATAAAATATAATACCACATAAAGAAATCAGTTCCGAAAAGATAGTAAAAAAAGAACTGTCATTCCACTTTATGATTCTTAATACCGTTTGTTGAACAGTTTATAAAGCCGTACAAAATCTCAATTTCAATTATGCTTTAAATCGATCAGGCATAAATATCAGTTCCATAATAAAGATGGACATCACAATCGCCCATATGGGCCCAACTCAATATCAACAACATTGCGTAATACACCGGAATATGGATTCACGGTGGCTACTCTTCCTCCCGAATAGCAAGGCAATTAATACACCCAAGGTAGCGAACCGAAGTGGCCACTCTTCCTCCCGAATGGCAAGGCAATTAATACACTAGGATCCATAGTGGCTACTCTTCCTCCCGAATAGCAAGGCAAACATAACAACAAGGTCCACGGCATAGAAGCCGAGCTCACGGCTTGTCTAGAGTAGTCACACCATCATTTAACGTTAAAGTTCATTATGCCATTTCAAAAGAGTAATCCATTCCAATCAATATTTTGAAAACGTACAACTTCTTTACAAAGATTTTCATGTCCCAATTTATCAATGAGAATGTCGTTACCAACTATTAACTAGCATTCATAAGCATCTCTCGTAGAAGAAAACGTTCATAATATCTCATACATATATATAGGGTTTGTTACAATATAGGTTTAATGTGGGTTTGTCCCCTCACACACATTAACCACCATTTAGACATGAATTAGGGTTCAAGAAACATGAAAAGATTACTTTTCCTCCCATTCATTAAAGAATCCTTGAAGAAAATTTATACTTCCAACAGTAGTTTCAAAAAGTGATTTTCAACCAAAAATAAGTTTTTTTAAAAAAAAAAGAGACATACAAATCACCTTTATAGTCAACAATGATTTTAAAAGAGACATACCAATCACAACCAAAGAGTTCGTAAAAAACATAGAAATAGTATGTTCAAAAGAGACATACATCCAAAATAAGGTTTTTAAAAGGGAGACATACCTTAATTTGTTAAACAAGGTTTAACAAATCACTTTTCTAATGAAGAACACCCAAACCCTAGCTTGAATCACTTTGGTAAGAATTATGTTGTAAACCCTAGGTTTTGGTCATAAAATCATGTTAGAAAGGGATTAGGAACTTGAATTCAACCTAGAATCATGATATCACTTACCTTGTGTGGTTCTTGAGGCTTGGGACTTGTTCTTATTGACTTTAGGGTAAATTTTTCGTGAATGGGGTCTTGGGGAAATAAACCCCGAACCTTAAATATAGCGAAAACGCGTAAACGACTTTTTGACCTAATCGACCCGTTACGCGATGGGTCCGCGATGCGGGACCATCGTGCAATGTTCTGCAGCTCAATACTCAGACTTGCGTGATCGGTTCGAGATGCGGGGCCATCGCACGCGCCCCCACGCGCCTGAAAATGCGACGGGTGTTGGTTCTACATAGTGTTCAGTAAAATGGACATAACTCTTTGTACGTAGCTCCGTTTGGGATGGGCGACCTACCGTTGGAAAGATATTTCAAAGATATACAACTTTCATTGAGGAAGTGTTTCCAAATTCGTAACACATTTTCATAAAAATCGCCTAGACGACAGACCTACCAAAACTTAGGCGAATTTAAAAGGCCTTAAGAACTTCACTAGTTGGTTTGGCTTCAAAACGACCATCTTCCACCCGAATTCATCAAGAATGGATTCATATCGACATAATATCATCTTAATACTAGATTTTTTTCACATTCACACCTAGTTCAAGTTTACGAAGTGTTACACCTCCGAGTAGGCGAACCACATTACTAATAACAAGTTAAATAAGCGGAAAATTAAATAAGAATAAGTTATCAAGTCTTAAATACTCATCATAACTAAAAATGTCACGACAACCCCAAAATCTGGTCAAAGGGGTACAAGAGCGCTAACATAGTACGGAATATAAGTCTGAAAATACCCGAAGGCTACATATTGTTTGTCGAATACAAAAACAGAAATAAATGGAGGAGGTCCTTCAGGGGCCACGGATGACCAAGTAGCTCACCCTGAATGACTGAAAGATGTCACCCTCGCGTATCGGCCACGGGGTGTAGAAGCGGAGCTGGATCGTACTGCACTCAACAAAAGTGCAAAGAAAGTAGTATGTCGAGTACAACACTAGTGCCGGTAAGCATCATAGGCCGACAATGATTAGATAACGCATGAAGAAGTGGAAACTAACAAGTAGCACATAGAGCAAACAGGTGTGGTCACATATAATATACAAGTAAAGTGTGAAAGAATCATGAAATCAACCAAGACAGATATAGTTCACCAGATGATCAGTCAAATGTATGAGTGAATGAATGCAATGCAATGCAACAGTCACCTCTCTCACTCCACTCTCGTACACACATGCTAAGGGCAGTGCCTCAAAGCCATGACCCATGGGGGACCCGCGAAGTCCATGTACCACTCGTGCTCTCCGGCAGAAACCTCGGAGGCTTTCAATCACTCTCAATCTCCGGCAAGGACCTCGGAGTCTCTCTGTCACTCTCAATCTCCGGCAAAAATCTCGGAGTCTCTCAATCTCTCAGCTCACTATCATCACAAGAATAATATGGAAGGCATGTCATACATGATATCAGTCTCAACAATATCACCAATACACAATCAACAAATACAAGTCATATTAATGTTATCATTCCTTTTCATATAATGAAGGAGCTAGTATATGACAGAGATACCAACAGGTGATAATCACAGAAAATAGCACATATGGCGACAAGACCACCTAGCAGCTGACAGAGCCAACCTAATTGGAATCCACCTCCACTTTATGCCCGAAGGCCTATATGCTATCCCCGTAACTTTCTACAACTACATACGATTCTCTAATCAGAGTCTAACTTAAGTAGACCGTAACCTACCTCAATGCCGAGCGGTGCCACGAACAATCAAACTAATGTCTTCCCTTTGCGTAGAGCCTCTAAACGATCAAAATCTATAAAAAAAAAAAATGCGATCTACATTAGAATACGAATCTAAGGATACCCATATTGCTATATTTATATTCGAAACTCAAAAACGCACCCCAAAAAGTGGCCTTGGGCCCACAAGGACAAGATTGGAATTTTATTGAAAAATAATTTCACTCGTTATATAAGGATCATATATTTTTAAAATTGAACAATTTCATCCATAAATGGACTCTCAAATCATTAATCTCCTTTCTTAGGACTAGGACTCAAAACCTTTAATTACCCCAATGTTTTAACTTCGAACACAATCTAACTTTCCACAATTTAAGTAACATGAATTTGGAAGTACACATATAATCCAATACACCTAATATTAAAAATACATAGACCCTATATATAAGAATTGAAATTGGAACACGGAAAACATAAAAGGAAGTTTTAGATTAGCACATTACAACTCGTGCAGTGTCCTTGTAAAGGAAAGAAAAACGTATGAATCAATTCCTATGCAAGTTTTCACTCGTTACTGCCAACTAGTGGTCTAGGTAATTTTTACCCTACCTTTAGCCCTCAATTCAATTGACCATTGTAAAAGTTCTGTGAACAAACTAATATTATAATAGCTAAATCATGGGCCACTTTCCAAAGCTTGAAAAAAAGCTGAAAATTGCTACAGTGCATACAAAGAAAAAAAACAAGAAAACGTGTGAAAGTCTATATATATATATATATATAAAGAAAGTCATAGATTACATTAAAAATAGAGGAAGAAGGACGAAAGGTGGGGGGGGGGGGCTGCCATTCTTTCCCCACCTGCTCGTCCTTTCCACTGCCATAATTCTTAATAATAAATCTAGTCAACATTCGGTTAAAAAGAAAGGATGGAACGAAACAGTGAAACTAGAATTGTAGCAAAACTTTTAACCTGTAACTTTTCTTTATCCTCATCATTACTACCTACCTAACAAATTTATTACTCCCTCTGTAAAGTCCAAATTGTACACGGAAAATTGTACACAGCAACATTCACTCTATTATTTTTTTTCCACTCCTAGCAAATCCCCATTCTTTCTGTCATTTTTACTCATCCTTATACAATGATTCTTCTACCTTTTTAGTAAACAAATAAAACTTAAATCAAGTATTATCATACCTGATGCCCACGCTGATGTACCCCTAAAAATTGATCCAAGAGAATATATTTCCTTCACTCGTTTTCTGTCTATTGTTATGCCCAGTAGGTTTTTTTTTATTTTTTTTATTTTTTTATTTTTTATACTAACTGTTTCTTTCTTTCACAAATTAAGAAAATCAATTCCCTAGGTATTTTATTCCCACAACCACTATAACATGGTTTCAGCCAGAATAGGCAATGGGCTTGGCCCACTTCTTTTACCATTTATTTAATAACCAAACAATTACATTTTAGTCCATCAACCCATTAGCATATTAGCCAAATAAAGTAAAATAAAATAAATACTCTCACCTCATGCCTTATATATTTGTGCAAATAATATTCCCATTAATTCCTACAATTTACTTATTCACTTAACCACTGTAGAAATATAGTCCTTCGCCAAATACTTTAATTACCAACTTAGACCTTATATGTGTGAAACTTATATTCCTATAAATAAACTATTCACACATATTAAATAAAAAGATATTTCAAAAAGTATCCGCCAATTAAATCACCGTGCCACCAATCCCCGCAAATCAAGAATACCCTTTAAACTACGAAAGGGTATTTTAGCGAAAACGAGTTCACAGGTGCTAAACGACCAAACGGGTCGTTACACAAGCCGACAAGGCTGCCACTGTATACGGGAATACCCAAAACAAACCATATCGACACAGCTGACCAAAAGGTAACATGCAACCCACATATGTCTACAGACCTCTAAGAGTATAAGAGTGAAATATGACGGGACAGGGCCCCGCCGTACCCCTAGATATGCATAAATCTTATATCAAAAGATCTGTACCAAAATAACCTAGGCTCCGGAACAATGGAGCTCTCCAAACAGCTGAGCAGAAGTCCTAGGCTGGAGGATCACCAAATCGAGTGTCGCACTGCGGGCATGAAACGAGCCCCCCCGAAGAAAGGGGGGGGTCAGTACGAGATATGTACTGAGTATATAAAGCATGAAATACAATAAAGAAGATCATGACTGAATAAAAGATTACATGAGGCAAGTATGATAATCAAAGATACCAATGCACTTGTGCCTTACGAGATGAGAATCATACATATCTATATCATATACCATACCCGGCCCATTATGGGACTCGGTGAATAAAGTCATTATATACCATACCCGGCCCATTATCGGACTCGGTGCCATAATCATACCATCATATATATATATATATATATACACCGTATCCGCCCCTCTAGTGAGGGACTCGGTGAACAATGCAGTGAAACTGTGCACGAAAACATACCCGGCCCGGGACTCGGTGAAAGATATATTAACGGCATGCACGAGCAGAATAATGAGCAACCATATGCAAACTAAATCATCATCTGAGACTCAATAGAATAATTAGAACGAACTAACACTTGAGAATGTCACCATGGATTATATCAAAATAGGACTTCAGGAATCATAGACACGTATCAAGACATAATGAAATAGCTTCTGGAAATCAAGAACATTAGCCATTCTAGTGTCTCTAAGAATAGGAGCTTCTTTGGAGTTTATACATTTGTCGTCTATTTGTTTCACATAGATCATGCCAAAAAGAAAGAAAAGATAGCTTTACATACCTTTGACGCTTAATCCGTGACTCGATATGTATACGCTGCCCGAAGTACCTCAACCTATATTAAGACGTTAAGAACTATGGTTAAGCTACGGAAAGGCTTAAAACGTATTTCAAAGTTAGTAGCTCATTTCTAGAAAATTGGGCGGCATTTCCCCTATATCGCTCACTTCCCTCACATCCAAGCCAACTATACAACAACCAGAATAACATCAACAACCACACGTCCAGATTACCACATCAAGAACTAGTCAAAACAAGGTCCTAGAACACCTCGAACCAGTCCGCACCTCACGCACAACACTCCAAATCAGTCCACACGTTGCACATTCAACAATGATCAACATAACGACCACGACATACTCAAGTTATTCCTAATGATCTATAGCCACAACACATCATCAAAATGACCTTACAACAACATGCTCCAAATAGCCCATCACTACAACAACACAATACATAATCATAACTATACTTAATCCTTCAACTCAACAAGAACAACCCCAAATTACAATATAACAATGCCCAACAACCTCATGAACATCTAATCCAATTCATGTCCCAACAATTCCATAAAAACAACTACAACTTTAAATATCAAGATTCCTTCATTTCTAACACATAATCCATAACAACAATAACCACAACAACAATCAAACCTAATCCACCATTATTAAATTAAGACAACTCCAATTTAGCCCAATTTACAATACCAATGAAGTCATGCAATTTTCTTACTTCCAATTTCGCCTAATACAAATTAATCTCTCCATTACAACATCATTAACTCCAATTACATTACAAGAAGAAGAAATCTTACCTCAAATTAGTTAGGACAGATCCTACAATTACTTGCACCAATTGCACTACTTCTTCTTCCTCAATTCAATTCCAACGTGGCTGCTCCTTTAAATGTTTAGAACACCTTCATGGAATCATAACTTCTTGCTGTCAAAATCTCTAGGTTGGCCGTGAACTGCCATGGCCGTGAGCTGCCATGGTTGTGTTATGAATTTTCTTTCAATGAAATGTGATGAAGAAGTGTGATTAATGAGTCATCACCAAAATATATATAGGCAGCCAACCTTGTTGACATGTGGCCAGCCCACTTGACATGTGTCCCACTATGGCATGCACCAATCAAATTCAGCCATGTTGTAGTGGGGCCCACTTAGTGGTCTAATTAGCTTAATTAATCATTAATCCCCACTTAATAATCTGATCATGGTTAATTAATCCCTAATCTTCACTAATGTTTCTACACTAATTGTAATTAATAAGCAAACCGTGCATTTATTAAAATCGGGGTTAAAAAGTCCTTGTCTCATATCTCAAAAATAATCTTGTCCTTGAACTTATGTCGATTAGCTTACGAATAATCCAACGTACAAAAATACGGGATATAACAGAAAGAATTGGAGTCAAGGTAAAGTTAACTACCTATAATTTATAGGTCAAGAGTTCGAGCTGTGAAATCTAATGCTTCTTTTAGTTCAGCCTACACCCCTAACCAGGGGTGGATTTAGAGGGTGCCGAGGGTATTGACCCGAACGCCCTCGGCAAGAAGTTACAGTGTATATATAGGGTAGAATTGTTGTGTTTATGTACATATGTTAACTTTCAAACACCCTGAACAAATTTAGTATTTTTTTCTCTTGCACTCAAACTACCCCATTTATGCAAGAAAGCTGTTGAAGTATGTTAGAACGTTTGTTGGTAGATACTCTAGAGTCTAGACTATAAAATACAATTGATATTACCTGCTAGTTGTTCCTCCACCTCAATCTATTTAGGCACTAAGATTAAAATAGCAAGCTTACATAAATAACTACCTTTTAGGAGCAATTAAGCATTCATAACTATCTTTTTCATATTTACAATTCGTGGCTACATTAGGCATTTTCGCTGTATTTGATGTATTTGAATACCTTTGTTCAGTTGTATCCAACCTCATCTAATGTCACATGTATTTCACTGTATTCGAGCTGTCACGAAATTGAATGTATTCACTATATTTGAATATGTATTTGGCTCATATGTCTTGTATCTCATGTGTATTTGAGCTTCTTATCTTGTATCTGAATATATTTTATTTACACAGAAAATCGATAGAGTTGAATTTGTATGCGAGGTCAAGGACACATAGATCAATGTAACCAAAATTATGAAATAGCAAGTAATAATTAACAAGACAAATGAAAGTAAAGCATAGCTAATTGTGTAGCCTGGGCCTTGGAGAGGCTTTGAGCTAGAGTCTTCGGGTGGTGAATTACTATGACCACCACGAATTAAGCAAGAAAGAGCAAATGCTAAGAATAATATGAATACTCTGTATTGTTGTATAATGTTTCAGATGATCCTTACAATGAGATGAGCACATCTATTATACTAGAGTATGGGGTGCATGATCCACAAATCATTCCCTCTTCATTACCAATTTTAATGTCAAAGGTAATAAAAGGTAATAAAGGGATTTAATGCTATGACAATGAATAGCAATGAAGGGCAATAATGCACATTGAATGACGTTTGACCGGTGAGTTGGCATGCTTCTCCGGACCCTTTTGTAGTTTCTGTCTCCGGTAGCGGCTGCTAAGTTACTCCTCCGGAGCGTCGTTATGCTTTCCCGGAGCCCCTCGCTTGCTAACTCAAATCTAACATGTCACCATCGCCACGTGTCATCCTTTGATACGTCCACTTGGTGTCGACGGATTTTACCCTATACATATTTTTACTTCTTGTCTTGTATCCGAGTGTATTTGGCTTCATAGACATTCAGATACAAGGCAAGAAGCCAATTACATATGATGAAATACACTTAAATACACTAAAAAAATTCTGATTCTTGTGCCGGTCCCAATTGAACAATTTTGAAAAAACATCACTTGCAAATTTTATTCGTTCTCAATTACTATTGTATATGGCAGGAACTATTAGCCTGTTTGCTTAAATTTCTACAATTGGTTTAGTATCATTGAAGAGCAATAGTTTTTATTTTACTAATCAATCTCAAAAGCAATTTTTCTAATGTTGAAACACTAATTTGTGCTTGGTCAAGATTCCAATTTACATTAATTCAGGTTGCTATGGAAATTCATAAATTTAAAAGATCCATCCCTGCATGGATGAAAGTCTAGGGGTGGCAAATAAGCCCATAAAATCGTAACGCGCTTATTTTATTAACACACCCCATTTTGACCCACTTAATTCAACTCATTTAAAAACAGGACTTATATGCAACCTATATTGACACATGAGAAACTTTGTCTATATATTTTTAAAAGGACATTTCTTATTAAATATGTTAAAAATAGTAATAATATAAGATTTTTTTAATTGGGTACTCAAACAAATTATAAGAAAATAAACAAAGAATTTAAATTTAATAAGAATTGGGGTTGGGTTATAATGACCCGTTTTCTTAGCTTATTTCAATCCAACCTGTTTCAGTCCAAATAACTTTTGGGAAGATCAGCCCAATTTGATATACCAAAATTCAGTTCATCCCACCCATTTAACACCCCCTGCATGACACTAGTGTGGGCCTTTCCCATATTTAGACACCAACTTTTGGTGAAAAATGCTAAGTGCGCTTAATTTGTCAACATTTTTTTTGTGCGGATTGCCCTTCAATTGCACTGGTCTTTAATTTTTTCCCCCTCAAATTGGTGGTCTTTAATTTTTGCCTTTCGCCTAATACCATGAGATTTGGGGTTCGAACACCAGCTCAGTTAAAAAAAAATTAAAAAATTTAGCAAGGCAGAGTTTCGTAGCAAAGCTGGTCCTATGCGGGCCAAAGTTAGGCCTTAAGGCAGAGTTTTACAAAATTCAAACTGAGTAAAAAAACAAAAATTTCTTAATGCAAACGTTTACCTCCAGGTAGAGTTTTGCCTTATGCCTAAAGCCAAAACTCTGCCTTAAGGAAGAGTTTGGCTTATGCCTTAAGGCAAAACTTTTCTTAAGGTAAAAGTTTCAAACTCTGCCCTATGAATCTAAACTCTACCTTACGATTTTTTTTTAATCTTTGACTAAGCAGGAGTTTTGAACCCGAAACCAAATTTTTTTAGCAAAGGAAAAAAATTAAAGACCACCATTTTGGGGGGAAAGAATTAAAGACCACTCCCGAACAAGCCTAGTCGCGCAAATTGCTCATTTGTCATCCAATAGCAGACAGTGCTTTCGATGCAGAATAATGACTGCATTCATTTCTATATAATTGAGCCATAAATACCAATTTAAAGTTTGTTATTATAAGTACAAAAGACTCAGGGGTCACTTGTGGCATGGTATAAGCTGGGATATTCCAGCACTAATTTTTTGTACCATATTTAATAGAAGGTATAAATTTATATCTTGTACCAAATAAAGTATAAAATGCATCCCATGATATAAGCTGGGATATCCCACTTGTCCTGGGATTATTTTATCCCATCTGAAAGATGGATAAAATAATCCCAAGAAGTGGGATAAGGTGGGATATCCCACACTTAGGCGTCGTTTGGTGCACGGTATAGGCTGGGATATCCCAGCACTAATTTTTTGTACCATGTTTGATAGAAGGTATAAATTTATCCTGCGATAAATTTATACCTTGTACCAAATAAAGTATAAAATGCATCCCATGGTATAAGCTGGGATATCCCTTCCTATCCCACTTATCCCTGGACTATTTTATCCCATCTAGGGATTATTTTATCCCATCTCCTAGATGGGATAAAATAGTCTCAAGATATGGGATAAATTAGTCCCGAAATTATAATCCCGAGATAATTTTGGCTACCTACCAAACGACCACTTAAGATTAGGCTTCATTTTGTACCGTGTTTGGTATGAGGTAGGATAAATTTATACCTCCTATCAAATATGATACAAAAAATTAGTACAAAAATATTCCAGCCTATATCATGCACCAAACGACCCCTTAAAGTTTACAATTACGTGACGCTAGTCGGTACGCATAAAAGGGACAATTTCTTCGTGAGAAGAGATATCAATATTCCAGTATTTGGAAAGAATTAGTAGTCCTATATTACCTCGTGTCCAACTCCTTGGTACAATCCTGGAAGGCCCACGAGTCCTTATCAACGTCATGGTACAAAAAGTCCTTGAATACTCTACGGTTCATATCATCTATTCTAGAAGACAGTCAATTATTGTATTGCTACTATTTAAATTTGCAAAGATATATAAAGTCAATTCATGAAGCAAGTTAGAGTAAGATTGATGAACTCTAATTCTTTTTCAGATCTTTTATGTTTTTTTTCATATTTTTTATGTGATAAAAATAAAGATCTCTTGTAAGAAAATCATAAAACTAAAAAGAGTATGTAAGGGATCAAAAATTCATTTCTCTCATATGAATCGCGCGTCTCTTTTGAAGAATGAATTAGTTTCAATAACGTTTCATGAAAACAATGTTATATGAACATAATCATGTTTTTTTTGTGCGGAATGCCCTTCAAAAGCACTTGTCTTTAATTTTTTCCCCTCAAATTTGAATTTTTTTTCTTTGCTTTAAAATTCATAGGTTTCGGGTTTGAACTCCCGCTCAGTCAAATATTAAAAAAAAAAAAAAATTGCAACGCGGATGTTTGTAGCAAAATTAGGCCTATTCGAGCAAACCTCTGCCTGAATATGCCTAATTTTGCTACAAACCTCTGGCTTGTGATTTTTTTCTTTTTTTGTTGACTGAGCCAAGGTTCGAACTCACAACCTCGAGGTATTAGGCGAAGGGAAAAAATTAAAGAGCAACAACTTGAGGGACAAAAATTAATGACCAGTGCCTTTGAAGGGAAATTATGCAAATGACCCGAACATAATTCAATCGAAAGGATATACACTAAAGGTGAAACAAAAGGAATTGAGCATATTTCACCGGAAATTATTTTTACATATGGTCTTTAAAATAATGGTGAAAAGATATTCAACAGCAAGTGATAATTTAGAAGATTTGTTTACTAAGTCATTACCAATCTTAACATTTGAGGAGTTAATGTACAAGAATATTAATTGGAGGCTGTCATATTTGATATATCAAGCGATGTTTTTATCAGGGTGAGTAAAATATGTGATATATTTGGTTTCCCTTAATTAAGATTTGTTCTATTGAATTTTTCCACTAGTGTTTTTATTAATGCATTTTTCAATGGATATTAATAAGACATGTACACATTTTTCTTAACTATAACTTTCTTTTTTTCCATAGAATTGTTTCCTAGTAAAATTTTAACGAAGTACATTTTTTTGTCAGTGGACGTTCAGGAAGGGGAATGTTAAAAGAGAAAATGACCTAATAATACTACTTAAGACTCCATATTTCAAAATATAAGGATAATTATCCTTATTTACAAAACATACCAATAAAATTACAAAACATAACGGATTTGGAAAATTAAAAAGCTCAGCCCTTCACTCTGCCTTAATCTCATCCAATCTATACAAATTTTGAGGAATTTCCAGCCTAGTTGAATACCTCTTTCTATACTCTTCGTCTTCCGATTCTTTCTCGCCTTCTCCTTTGATATTTATCAATGTTGTTTTCCTCCACTGACACCTTCACGTTCTCCTTGTCAAGCCCAGGCATGTCCATTTTTATATATAAGGCATTGTCGTCCTCCTTCACATCCCGTCCACTCCTTGCTTTCTCCATTTTTGCTACCATTCTAGATCAGATCTGCTGCTTCAGTTGAATTGATATAAGAGCTTTTGGTTTGAATTTATTGAGTTTTGGATCTTTCTTACATTTATGAGTTTTTTGGGTTATGGATCAAAATGCAAACCCTACTAAAACATTATTCTCTCCGACCCGTAAATCAGAGACACACTACTCAACAAATCAGAGAAATGGAGATGTAAATTAGCTTTTTAGTATTAATTCTCTTTCTGTACATTTAACAAGAAGAGAATTTTGTACTAAATTTGTATTAATATTATATGAAAGTTGTATACAATGTTGTTGTACTTGTATTAAATTTCATATGCATTTTGAAGCGAGATTCAAAATTGTATTAAATGTGTATGAATATTGTATGAAAGTTGTATACAATTTTGTCGTAGTTGTACTAAATTTCCAAAAACCTAACATAAACTTTATTCGAATTTTATATATTTACTAGTGTCATTTGGCCCGTGCTAAGCCTGGCCCCAAACCAATATTAAAAATTAAATTTGCAGATAAATTTTTTTTAAAAAAATCTGCACTTTTGTTTCTTTGTAATATCAATTTGACACTTTCTAAGAAATTCTAAAATATTAAAGTACAAAACGTATGTGAATCATAGTTTATATATTAGCCTTTTAAAAAAATAATCAAACGAATGAAAACTTTTCTAATTTCTGTCTTCTATTGAAATTTTTTGAGATTATATTCTCCGATGATTCAAATTGTGCTTTTCATATGTTAAATTAATTTTATTCATTTCTCTGAATTGAACCCCTCAAACATGTTTGAGTGTGCTTTGTGGGGCCACTATCACCTTTCCTATGACATCAACACTTTTAGTTGCAGGCTTAATAAAATTTTAGAGCTCTAATATAGTTTCTCTCGATTCATCCCCGCGGTATTACTTCGATATAATCACACAAAAGTATGTAGTCTTCTAAGGTGATTCTTGTTGACTCACACAAGATTTCACGTACCCCATGCTATTCGTGTCAAAACAAATCTCTTGTATTTATTGATTATCCCATATAATCTCATGTAGCTATGATTTAATTATGTAACTCAAATAAGGTGATTTAAGCCTAAATTCAAGAAAAAACATAAATTCATTAAAACAAACTTAGAGGATAAATTCAGTTCTTCATGAACATTTTCTATTCGAAACAATTTCTCAGACAGAAACAACATTTTTGACAGATTGATCCAAATGGATATTTTAGTTTTACATCTTCATTACTCTTTGAAAGTATAATGGTAAATGATTCATGGCTTAAATTGCTTATATGACAGCGGGACCCATCTATTCATACTTTCCCAAAACAAAGTGAATTCTTGAAAAAACTCAGCAGCAACACGTCAACATGGGTACAGTTTCACAACATTCAAACAAAATTACCGGCCTACCCCTGCGAGGACGACCAAAGGTAAGGATTCCCTCTTATATATAGTTAATACTAGATGGCCTGTGCCCGTGCATAGCACGGGCATACTTCAACATTGTTGTGTTCTACATGTTCAATATAACCAAAAAGGTACAACATTGAGAATATAGTTTCATATACTAAAAACGAAAGTAATACGATATAGAAGCATTGAAGAACAAAGTTGTACAAGATATCCAAAAGATCATGAAATATGTTCCTCCACCAGTGTAAAGCTTGCTTAGCACATTCTTCAGCTTGCTTCATGACAAAAGGAGGTGCATCCCTTTCTAGAGTTGACCACCCCCATCATATGTATGATATCCTGAATCCCTGTTTCATAGGAATCTTACAATGAAATCCAAGGTTAACAAATTGGATCAGATGGACCTTTTGGTTCTACTACTCCTTGCATTTGAAGATACCTGCTTCTGTGGGATTATCACTTCTTTCCGTTGTAGAAAGGGAATCCACATCATCTGTAATCCATCTTTACCTTTATATGAACAAGCGAATCCACATCATCTGTAATCCATCTTTACCTTTATATGAACAAGCTTCTCAAACATATTGTAGAAAAGTTTGTAATAACAATTCCATAAGATGCAAAATTAATTTTAAAACGCAAATCCACAAAAA